>NW_026110699.1:67500-82571 GCF_024679095.1 Eriocheir sinensis
CCTTCTCTCCTTCCTTCCTTCCTTTCATCCTTTCTTCCTCCTGCCTTCTCTCCTTCCTTCCTTCCTTTCTCATCCTTTCTTCCTCCTATTTCTCTCCTTCCTTTTATCCTCTTTCTTCCTCTCTGCCTTCTCTCCTTCTTTCTTCCTTTTCCTCCTTTCTTCCTCTTCCTTCCTCCTACCTTCTCTCTTCCTTCTTCCCTTTCTCATCTCTTCCTCCTGCCTTCTCTCCTTCTTTTTTCCTCCTTTCTTTTATATCTCTGCCTTCTCTCATTCTTTTCCTTTTCTCCTCCTTCTTATCTTCCTTCACCTCCACCACTTCTGTCCTTCTTTCCTTCCTTTTGCCTTCCTTTCCTCTGTCTTTCTTTTTCCATCTTAAATCTCTTCTATTCCTCCTTTACTCTTTTTATTCTCCTCTTCCCCATTCCTCTAACTGCTCCCCACCCTACTTCTCTTCTTCCCTCCCCTCCTCCCTATACTCTTCTCTTCCTCTTTCTTCCTCCTTCTTCTTCCTCTTCTTCTTCTCATCTTTCTTCTTCCTGCTCCTTCTGCTTTCCTCTTTCTTTCTTCCTTCTTTACTCCTCTTATTTTTCTTCTCCCCACCATCATCTCTTCTTCCTTCCTATCTCCTTCTGCTCTCTATTCTTTCTTTCTTCCCTTCTTTCCTCCACCTTCTGCCTCTTCTCTCCATCACCCTCCTCTTCTTCTTTACCTTATACTCTCCTCTTTCATTCTTCCATTCTTTCCTCCTCCTCTCCTTGTTTTCTTCTCTTCCTTCTGCTCCTTCTTCCTCTTTGCTCATCCTTACCCTTCCTCCTCCTCCTCCTCCTCCTCCTCCTCCTCATTCTCTCCTCTCCCTCCCCTCCTTCCTTCCTTCCTTCCTTCTCGTCCTCAACCCACTCCTTGTCAAGCCTCCACCCTCCACCATCCACTCCTCCTCCCGCCCCTCCCCCTTGACCCTCCACCCTCTCCCACCCCGCAGCCTCGCCTCACTGCGTGCTTGTTGTTGCCTCGACATGATGCTGAGCGATGAGCATCTAGCCATTGTTGGAGTAGTTTGTGTTTAATCTCTGATACAGGCGGCGGAACAAGCCGGAGCAGGAGGTGTGTGTGGCTGGGAGAGCAACAGAGAAACAGGAGGGGGAGGGCAGGTGGGAGGAGGTAGATTGACTAGAAGGAAAACCATGTAAGCATTATAAAAAAGTAGAGTTAAAAAAGAGAAAGAAAGCGGAGGAAGATAACAAAAGGAGGAGAGGAAGAAGATAAGCAGAAGGATGACGATGAAAAGAGTTAAAAAGTAAATATGGAAGCAAAAAAAAAAAAAGAGAAAGAAGGAGAGAGATGGAAACAGGAGGGAATAGGAGGAGGAGAAATACAAGAATGAAACAAGGTACGTAGGCATGAAAAAATAGTTAAAAAAGAAACAGGAAGGAAGATAACTGGAAAAGGAAGAAGATACATACAGAGAAGACGGTAAGAATTACCAAAAGCCTTAGAGAGAGCTAAATAAAAAGAGAAGAGAGAGACAGACATAACAAGAAGGAGGCGGAGAAAGGAGAACACAAGAACACAAGAAAGAACAAAAAACAGCAGACCTGATAGTCCTTACGAGGCTGTTTGTGACAAGCTACAATAACTATCTAATCAAAGGTGAAAGATGAAGGACAGCAAAGGCGGTGTAGGAGGAGGGGGACGAGGAGGATGAGGGATGGGAGGAGGGAAGGAGGAGGGAGGAGGAGGGAGGAGGAGGAGGAGGAGGAGGACAAAGAGATTAACAGTCAGGAGGAGGAGGAAGAAGGAGGAGGAGGAGGAGGAGGAGGAAGATAAGAGAGACTAACAGTGTGTCAAGCTAAGGAAGACAGGCAGAATGAATGAAAGATATATACAAAAAAAGAAAAGGAAATGAAGAAAGGAGAAAGATAGGGGATGAAAAAAATAATAAAACTGGAGGATTTAATGGAGAGAGAGAGAGAGAGAGAGAGAGAGAGAGAGAGAGAGAGAGAATCGGAAAGGTGTGTTGTCCGATATTGCCTTCTTCGATTCTGTATCTCTTTAAAAGGGAGAAAAAGGAGGAGGAGGAGGAGGAGGAGGAGGAGGAGGAGGATCTTCTGTTGCTTATATATTTCTCTCCTCTCTCTCTTTGTCTCTTCCTTCAAGACTTTAACCAGCAAACTTCTCTCTCTCTCTCTCTCTCTCTCTCTCTCTCTCTCTCTCTCTCTCTCTCTCTCTCTCTCTCTCTCTCTCTCTCTCTCTCTCTCTCTCTCTCTCTCTCTCTCTCATTTCCTCTTCTTTTCTTTTCATCAATCTTCCTCAAGTCATCATCCTCCTCTCTCTCTCTCTCTCTCTCTCTCTCTCTCTCTCTCTCTCTCTCTCTCTCTCTCTCTCTCTCTCTCTCTCTCATTTTCTCTTCTTTTCTTTTCATCGAAAATCTTCCTCAGTCATCGTCCTCATCTCTCTCTCTCTCTTCTCTCTCTCTCTCTCTCTCTCTTCCTCATTTCTTCTTCGTCAATCTTCCTCAAGTCATCGTCGTCATATTATAAAAGCTATCATGGTTCCTCTTTTATAATCAATGTTTTTTATTTTTTTCTTTTAGTCATTTAATCAATGGGTCATCGTCATCCACGGTACCCTCAAGGCGATCATGTATTCTTTCGTTTAATCAAAGTTGAATTGTTGCTTTAATCATCCAGCCAGACTGACTCCTCTGCTGTAAAAAAAAAAAAAATAAATAAATAAAAGAATCCTGCCACTCTGATCGTCGGTATCATCTTTTCTTTTTGTGGTAGTTATCTTGCTGTTCAGTCATATCCTCCGTATTCTTACTCCCTTCTCTTCTCCTCCCTTTCCTCCTTCACCTCGTTGTAGTGTACGCTATCGTCGTCGTCATCGTCATCACTTTGCGTTAGTGTCCCCGTGGAGGGTCGTATTAGTGCGTCTGTTGAAATTCTCCCAAGGAGCGTCTTTGTAGTCTCTGTTTGTGTATTTAGTCGTCATTGTTATCTTTATCTTCCGCGTCCCCTCTCCTCCCCCTCCTTGTTCATATCGCCTTATCCTCCCCTCCTCTTCCTAGTTTCTTCATCCTCTTCCTCTTCTTCCAAATCTCTTCATCTTTCTTTATTAACCATCTTTTTACTTTTCTTGTTTTCTTCTCGTCCTCTTCTTCTTCTTCTTCTTTTTCTTCTTTTTCTTCTTCTTCTGTTTCTTTTTCTTCGTTCCCTTGGATTTTTCTTCGTTCTTCGATTTATTTTTCGTCTTCTTCTTCTTGCTCTTCTTTTCTTCCTCCTCCTATTCCTATTCCTTATTAGTATTCCTTTTCTTCTTCTTCTTCTTCTTCTTCTTTCTCCTCCCTCTTCCTCCTTTATTATCTTCTTCTTCTTCTTCTTCTCCTCCTCTTATAAAGTTATCTTCCTCCTTTCTTTATCACTGTCATCATCTTATCACCATCATCATCATCATCATCTTTTCTTCTCCTCCTCCTTCTTCAAACCCCTCACACACACCTGTTTTTCCTTCACCTTCTTTCCTTTCCTCCTCCTTCACATCTTTTCCTTTTCCTTTTCTCCTTCCTTTCGTCAAGTTTTCTTTATCAGTTTTCTTTCTCCATCTTCAAACCTTTTTCCCCTTCTTCCTTTTCTCTTTCCCTCAAGTATTCATCTTTCTTTCTCTCTTCCTTCTTCAAACTTTTTCTTCTCACCTTTCCTCCTTCTTCCCTCTTCCTTCTTCTTCACATCTTTTCTTCCCTTCCCTCTTTCTTCCCTCTTCCTCCTTCTTCTTCTCATCTTTTCTTCGTCTCCACTACTTCCTTTCCTCCTCTCATGTTTCCTTCATCTTTTCTTTCTCTCCTGCTCCTCCTCTTCCTTTTTTCACATCTTCTCCTCCTTCCTTCCTTTCTTCCTTTCCTCAAGTTTCCTTCATCTTTTCTTCTCCTCCTCCTTCTTTAAACCTTTTCTTCCTTCCTTCTACCTTTCCTCGTTTCCTTCATCTTTCTTTTCTTCTCCGTCTTCTTCAAACCTTTTCTTCATCTTTCTTCCTCCTCCTTCTTCAAACCTTTTCTTCAGCTTCCCGTCTACCTTTCCTCCAGTTTGCTTCATCTTCGCTTTCTCCTCCTCCTTTTCTCTCCCTTCCTCCTTCCTTTCCCTTCCTTTCGTCAAGTTTCCATCAGTTTTCCTTTCCTCCTTACTCACTTTTTCATCCCTTCCTTCCTTTTCTCTTTCCCTCAAGTATTCATCTTATCTTTCTCTCTCCTTCTTCACTTCTTTTCTTCCCTTTCCCTCACCTTTCCTCCATTTTTCTTCCTCTCTCTCCTTCTTCACTCCTTTTCTTCCCTTTCCCTCACCTTTCCTCCATCTTTCTTCCTCTCTCTCTCTCCTTCTTCACTTCTTTTCTTCCCTTTCCCTCACCTTTCCTCCATTTTTCTTCCTCTCTCTCTCCTTCTTCACTCCTTTTCTTCCCTTTCCCTCACCTTTCCTCCATTTTTCTTCCTCTCTCTCTCCTTCTTCACTCCTTTTCTTCCTTTCCCTCACCTTTCCTCCATTTTTCTTCCTCTCTCTCTCCTTCTTCACTTCTTTTCTTCCCTTTCCCTCACCTTTCCTCTATCTTTCTTCCTCCTGGTCCCTCGCCGCCATCCGTCTCTAGCGCCATTGGGTGTGAAGCGAGGCGTTCTATTTTGCCTATGTTGCGCCCTTAGGCAGGCTCCTGGGAAGGCGGAGGGAGATTTCTCACCCATAACTCTCCTCGGAAAGCTCTTCACCCACCTTGCCTCTTATTTCACCTCCCTTCAACCTCCTCCTCCTCCTCCTCCTCCTTCTCGTCCTAATCTTCCTCCCCTCTCCTCCTCCTGCTACACCTCCACCATCTTCTTCTTTACTTCAGTTTTGGTCTTTTTTCTTCCTTTTTCTCTCTTTTTGTGATTGTGGTTTTACTCTTTGCTTGTTTCATTTTATTTGTTGTTCTTGTTTTGCATATTCGTTGATTTTTTTTTTTTCGTCGTCTGCTCTCCGGCGCGTTTTCTTTTTTCTTTCGTTTTGCATCTTGTCTTTTTGCTTGTTTCGTTCTTTTATTGATGTTCTCTCAAGGTCTCTCTCTCTCTCTCTCTCTCTCTCTCTCTCTCTCTCTCTCTCTCTCTCTCTGTCTCTCTATCTCTCTCTCTGTCTCTCTCTCTCTCTCTCTCTCTCTCTCTCTCTCTCTCTCTCTCTCTCTCTCTCTCTCTCTCTCTCTCTCTCTCTCTCTCTCTCTCTCTCTCTCTCTCTCTCTCTCTCTCTCTCTCTTCATCAGCTTCAAGCAGCCTCCCTCAATCCCATTGCAAACAGTTGAATTACAAACAATATGTAACAGCATTTGGCGATCATAATAAATTACGACAGTGCACTGCAAACACTTTTAAAGCTAATAATATAAAACACCCAATTATTGCATTACGCAGATGGAGGGGAAAACGTAAAATTATAACGTGTTTCAATAATTCAGACTGTCCTGTAAATTCGGAGCAGGTCAGATTATAATTATCTAATGGTACCAATATGAATAACTTGAAAGTATAAATAGTACACTGCTCTCATTAGAATGTTGGACAGAACGTGACTTTGAGGACCCATTTGTTTGTTTGTACGTGGAGTGACGCACCTCGAGAATAATGAGTGAAGAAGCAATGACTTTGAGGACCCATTTGTTTGTTTGTACGTGGAGTGACGCACCTCGAGAATAATGCATGAAGAAGCAATGCATTCTCTCATTAGAAAGTTGGACAGAACGTGACTTTGAGGAGCCTTTTGTTTGTTTGTACGTGGAGTGACGCGCCTCGAGAATAATGCATGAAGAAGCAATGCATTCTCTCATTAGAAAGTTGGACAGAGGCTCAATACATGCGTTGAAAAATCTTTCGTTTGTCTGTACGTGAAATGGAAATATAAATGGTGCACTTCTCTTATTAGAAAGTTGGACAGAACCTAACTATATGTCTTGGGAACAGGAAGATCGTAAGTATAATCATTTGCCTACGTGTGAAAAGGCCAGACCCACCTGAAGGCCTCCAAGCCCTGCCTGCGGGAGTAGGCGGCCTCGATCTCCGCCCCTTGGAAGTAGCGGGGGTCGGGGCGGGGCAGGTAGTAGCCGGGGTGACACTGGCATCTGTAGCCCCCGCGTCGAAACCCCATGCCCGTCACCGACACACACTGCAAAAGAAAACGGGAGATGGGGTTATACGCTCTCACCTCTGTATTCTTCGGTCTCTCTCTGCTTCAGGGCTTACACACCCACATTCAATCTCTCTCTCTCTCTCTCTCTCTCTCTCTCTCTCTCTCTCTCTCTCTCTCTCTCTCTCTCTCTTGTTGATCGTCTGAGAAAATGGACCTCTCTCTCTCTCTCTCTCTCTCTCTCTCTCTCTCTCTCTCTCTCTCTCTCTCTCTCTCTCTCTCTCTCTCTCTCTCTCTCTCTCTCTCACTCTCTCTCTCTCTCTCTCTCTCTCTCTCTCTCTCTCTCTCTCTCTCTCTCTCTCTCTCTCTCTCTCTCTCTCTCTCTCTCTCTCTCTCTCTCTCTCTCTCTCTCTCTCTCTCTCTCTCTCTCTTATCTCTCTTTATCTCTCTCTCTCTCTCTCTCTCTCTCTCTCTCTCTCTCTCTCTCTCCGCCGCCACCTGAGCCACGCAAGAAGGTTCTACAAGCTGCACCAACCATGAGTGTAAGGAAGATGGACGCTGGGTAATAGGTGACTTGTTGATCGATAAAAAAGAGATGATTCTGTTAGCTGCACCAACCACAAGTATAACGATGGACGCTGGGTAATAGGTGACTTATTGATCGATAAAAAGGAGATGATTCTGTTAGCTGCACCAACCACAAGTATAACGATGGACGCTGGGTAATAGGTGACTTGTTAATATGTAAATACAAATGGTAGTTCTGTAAGCTCCACCAACCATGAGTGTAAAGAAGACGAACGCTGGGTGATAGATGGTTTGTTGATAAGTAAATGCAAATGGTATTTCTGTAAGCTGCACCAACTAAGAGTGTGAGGACGATGGATGATGGGCTATAGGTGGTTTGTTGTTAGGTAAAGAAAAATGGGAGTTCTATAATATGCACCAACCATGAGTGTAAAGAAGATGAATGGTGAGTAATTGGTGACTTGTGATTAAAAAAAAGAAAAAAAGATATGGTATACGGTGTGAAAGAATGATACAAGATGAGGAGGAACAGAAAAAACAAAGAAAGTGCGATACAGTATAAAAGAAAACAGGCTAAAAAAAGGAAAAGAAAAAAGAAAATGAAAAAGAGAGGAAAGAAATTAACAAACTGGACGAAGAGAGTGTGATACAATATAAAACACGACTGGAAACAAAACAAAAAAATGAGAAAGAAAAAAAAAGAAAAAAGAAACTAGACGAAAAGAGTATGATACAATATGAAAGAAAACAGTTAAAGGAATAAAAAGAAAATAAAAGGGAAAAAAGGAACAAAATAGACAAGCGAAAAGAAGAATCCCAAAGAAGGACGATTGAACGATATAACACACGGCGGAAGGGGAGGAGGAGGAGGAGGAGGAGGAGGAGGAGGAGGAGGAGGAAGGAGGAGAAGGAAGTGGAGCGTAAATTAAGATAAGTACACCACAGAGAATAGACGCGTAAGGAGGGATAATTAACAAAGAATGAAGGAATACGAGCATAGCGAAATGGAGAGAAAAAAGGAAGGGAAAGAAAAAGGTGAGGAAGGTCTCGATTTACAAGGAAGGTGGAGGAACGGCCTAGCGTAATACTTTCCTTCCCTTCCCTCCCTTCCCTTGTCCTGCCTTTCCCTCCCTCCTTTTCCTTCCCTGCCTTTCCTCCCTTCCCTTCCCTTCTTTATCCTACCCCTTCCTTGCCTTTCCCTGCCTTTCCTCCCTTTCCTTTCCTTCCCTTCCATCCCTCCCTTCCCTTGTCCTGCCTTTTCCTCCCTCCTCTTCCTTCCCTGCCTTTCCTCCCTTCCCTTCCCTTCCCTTTTTTTTTTTATCCCACCCCTTCCTTGTCATTCCCTGCCTTTCCCTCCTTTCCTTCCCTTCCCTTCCCTTCTTTATCCCACCCCTTTCTTGTCTTTCCCTGCCTCTCCTACCTTACCTTTCCTTCCCTTCCCTTCTGTATCCCACCTCTTCCTTGCCTTTCCTTGCCTTTCCTCCCTTTCCTTTCCTTTCCTTTCCTTCCCTTCCCTTCTTTATCCCACCCCTTTCTTGTCTTTCCCTGCCTTTCCTACCTTTCCTTTCCTTCCTTCCCCTTCTGTATCCCACCCTTTCCCTGTCTTTCCTCCCTTTTCTTTCCTTCCCTTCCCTTTCCCTCCCTTCCCTTCCCTTCCCTGTTTCACCTTCCCTGCCATGTCTTGTCTTCTCTTCCCTCCCTTGCCCTTCCCCCTCCTCTCCCCGCATCTTCCATTGCTTGTTCGTTTCCTCCTCCTGCTTTGTCCTGTATTCTCCTTTTCCTCTGTCTTCTTCCTTCTCTTCCTTTCCTTCCCTCCCATTTTTCTCCATTTTTCTGCCTGCTTTCCTCCTTTGACCTTCCCTCCCATTTTCTCCATTTTCTTGCCTGCTTTCCTTCTTCCCCCTCCCTGTTGTCCTGCCTCTTTTCCTTGCTCCTTTCCTCCTTTCTCTCAGCATTCTTCCCCTCACCTCTTCCTCCCCTTCCTGTCTTGGGGTAAGCTGTCATGTCCCAGGCTTGCCTGCTCAGATAAAACGGAGGCATTTGAGTACAGTCAAGGGAGCGACAGTCTTACACACACAGAGAGACACTAGTTATATCACACAAAGATCAGTGAAAATCTCTTCAGGTTTTTCTGTTTTTTGTATGTGTGTGTGTGTGTGTGTGTAGCTGGCTTTCCTTAGTTGGTTGTGGTGTGTAAGCCTCTGTTTGTCTTGTCTGTTTGTCTGTGTATCTGTTCCACACACACACACACACACACACACACACACACACACACACACACACACACACACACACACACACACACACACACACACTTTCTAATAACACCCTGGCTCCTTCTACATCATGGCGTGTCGATAGGCATGCTACAGTAAGCTGAGCTCCAGACGCCAAACGCTGCGGGGATCGGGACCCGGTGGACAGACTTGGACAGACTGGATCCTGAATAAATACAAGGCCGAGTGTCGAGAGCCGAGGAAGGACGGAGGAGAAAGCGCGGTAGAACACGCGGAACAGCGATGTCAAATTATCGTACTTTTGAACATCGTATTTTGCATTTCTATTTCCTAAAATTTCGTAATTTGCGAATAATTGATCGAAAATTCGTTATCGCTGAAAATGTTAATAGTTTTTCACTCACGCAATAGTTATAAGTTGCAAAATTAGCGAAAAGGCAAATGCAGATGAGCACGATAATTGACAAATGTTGATGCGGAACAACTCCTGATCACCTTCCGCCTGAAGCACCTCTCATGTTCAGATCACTAGTTCCTCCTCATCTGATATTTAGCTGTCAACAACTGTCCAGGGTATAGGATCCTGTCTCTGCGTGGCCCACAGTGTGCTACTACAATCCACCACCACTTGCTGCTTCACAACAACAACAACAAATAAATTAAATTTATTTACCACTACTATTACCATCAATGAGTAAAAGGAATAATTCATACTGGTTACTAATACTAAGCACTGAGGTGGAATAGACTATACTACTTTGTTTCCTCATTTCTCCTCCTATTACTACTACTATTGTGACCACTCCTTCCTCCTTCCTCTTTTCCCCTCCTCCTGCCAACAATTGTGCCAACAACAATCACCACACCCCTACCACTACTTATTTCACACCATTGCTCTCCACAGCGCCATCCGGCACCCCAGCGTCCATCCTGTTTTATTGTCTTCGGCGCGCCCATAATCTTCTAAAAGGAGAAATTATCGACACTGGTCCCTCAAGAGCCATCGGCGCGGGAAGGGGAGCCCACTACAGTGAGCGACAGACGGGCTACGATCCTCCTGATAAGATGGACTGCTGCCGTGTCTCCTACAGCTGATGTTCCATTCCCCTGGTAATTAATACCAGATCATGGTGCGGTGCCAACGCCGATGAATTGGAGTCACAAAGCCAGAGACGAACGCGACAATAATTAGGATTCCGTGATTGATGATGTTTTTTACCTGATATGATGATGTCAGTTGGGGATAAAGGAGATGGAGGAGAATATTTAAGAAGAATAATTGGAGAAGAATTAAGAAGAAGAAGAGGGGAAGAGAAGAAATAGCATGAAGAAGACGAAGAAGAAGAAGAAGAAGAAGAAGAAGAAGTAACAGTAAGAAGAAGAAGGCACAGGAAGATTAGCACATACATGATGTTAACAACAAGAAACATACACACACACACACACAGTGACACACACACACACAATACACACACACACATTAATAATACACAATAATAATAAATAAGGATAAATTAATACATAAACAAATAACAACAATAATAATAAATAAATAAATAGAAGAAGAATAAGAACAAAGAATAAAAAAGAATGAGAACAATAAATATGAAAAAGAAATAATAAAAAAACCCAAAACAACAAGAAGAAGAAGGATGATGACAGAGGAGAAAAAGAAGATCTTAAAGTTCTCAGCAGTGTGACGAGCCAAAGATTAAACGATGTTTCGCACAGAGCCCCAGATCAGACTTGTAACAATAAAAAAACACACAGAATAGCTAAGAAAAAGGTTAGGGGTCGGAATAAATTGCAAATACTCTTTCATCCTCATGTGGAAAAAAAACATGCATTAACACAACGCATCATAGTTTCCTGGACACGGAGACTGTAAGAGCCCCAAAGACCATAACTAATACGTTATTCGTCACAAAGAAGAAAACATTGCATTCAAACCCCTGATCATAATTTTTTATACGCAGCTAACAAGAAGGAAATGTATAACGTTACACCATTGTACAGACAATGCCACCTCTGCTCTACACTATTAACATATGCACATTAGGGGAAGAGAAGAACCAGCGCATACACCTGACATTTAAACCTTCATACAGGGTCAGCTGAGAAGACAAGTTTATGTCTAGTGTTTAAAGATGAGTACTTCCTTAACTACACAGCACGTTAGGGGAAAACACTGTACCCAAAACCCCGAATTAAAACGACTGTTAACACGTGAACACAGACAAAGGGAGAGGTTACTCCTAACAATGATAATATAAGTCATTAGAGTAGCAATCCATTGCATTTGGAAACCCCAGAACTTACTAATTGTCTATATACACGACTACAGAAAAGGGGAGGTATCCAACACACTGAAGCAGAACATTGGAGGAAGAAAGACAATGAAACCCCAGAATTTTAAATTATCTTCCCACACGGACGGGGAAAAGGAGAGTTTCACCCTTTTGCTAATAATCAAACACACATTTAGGAGAAGAAAGTATTACTTGGGAGACCCAAGATTATCTGTCTTCCTACACGTTGGGAAAAAGGAGAGGTCACCTTTCTACAAAAAAATAACAGAAGTATTACTTAAAAGAAGAAAGCGTTGCACGAAACCCCAGCATTTTAACTATCTTCCCACACGGCCGGGGAAAAATGTGAGGTTACCCTTTCCACAAAAATAACACAAGCACATTAGAAGAAGAAACCATTACACGGAGATCCAGAATTTTAACTATCTTCCCACACGGCCGGGGAAATAGAGGTTATCTCATACACTCAAACAAGTACACATTAAAGCAGCAACGAATCGCACACCCATAATTGATGGGTTGAATCTCCAAGACAGCTACATAAGAGGGGAGGTTTGATGCATTATATATTTAAAACGTACTGGGATCCTATACGATGATTTCAAAGGTCACAGAAGATTAGCTGTTTTGTGAGAGTTTTCGTCTTGGTGGAAAAATCGGACAACGTCACTGACTCACAAAACAGTTCATGAAAAGTCCAGCAAGGACAATCAGTGTTCGAGAGTTTTTCGTTCATAGTAAAAGTCGTAAATAATCACTGGACTACAAAACAGTTCATGAAAGTCCAGCAGGAAGATATCCGCGTCAGAGTTGTCTTACAGTAAAAGTCAGTCATCATTGATCACAAAATATGGAAAAGTCCAGCAACTTCTACGAGTGACTTTTCAAATAGTTAGAACTGAGATGGCAATATATGATAATATTGGCCTTAATGTCCTATCATTACTACTAATACTACTACTACTACTACTACTACTACTACATCTTATATGCTTAAGTTGTTGTATTTCTGGTTTCCTGTTCCATTTATCTTTATTTGACCTATTTTCTTCATGACTAAAAATCAGCCCAACCTTACCACAACCAATTAATTACAACCACTATCACCACAACCACCACTCACCACCGTTAACAGCACAAATAAAAAGGCTCCTCTACAACACCATAACCATCAATTAATCTAAACTGATGACCGTTCGCCGTGATGGATACACACATATTCTCTGGGCACACACACACACACACTACCACAATACGTTTTTCACACACACACACACACACACACACACACACACACTATCAATATCATCATCATTTATTATCTAATTTATCTGCATTAAAGAAACCTAATTAAAACTGTCTTCACACATTTGATCACAGACGAGGGAGGGAGATTGTCCACAGCCGGTGAATTATACCGTCCTCCCCTTCCCATATTTCATAATCTATAATCTAGCCAGCCGTTATGGAGGCGTGACCATGTTCCCAAGCCACTCCTAAGGACACTTGACGAATGCTAGTTGCTCCAGACAATTTTGAATAACAGAAAATATCAATATCTAGTTCGTACAGCCACACAATTTCACCACGCACCACCACAAACACACACCACCACCCACTACTACCACCATCTGGACCACCATCACCACCACTCACTCACTACAACGCACATTCTTTCCTGTTCATCAACATACTTAATGCTAGTTTACAACCAATTTATACCTATTGTTAATTTTACTACTAGTATACACCTTTATCATCCTTCTATACCAACATCGTCCCCCAACATCCCTTCATCACAACCCACACCTTTCCTACTACATCACACACACATACACCTCTTAGCTTTTCTCTCCCTCCTCATATTATAAGAGTGATATGGTCTTAGGCCTAGTCGTCATAAAGATAGAAGGTTTTAACATTTCTGAGCTAATCGTATAGCAGTGTTAAGCCCAAATAGACGCAAACCTAATAACCTATCCATACTATTCTCACCCTCCGATATGTTCTTTTCTGTCTTTACCCTTGTTTCACTTCTTCCTGTTTCATCCTATCCCTTACTACTTTTCCTGTTTCTATTTTTTTATCAATTATATAGCTTACGCTGTTTGTAGTTTCTGGTTCCTATTCCAATTTATCTTACTTGACCCATTTTTCCTTCATGACTAAAAATAACTAGTACCTACCACCACCAATTGCCATCAATTAAATCCACCACCACCACATCAACAGCGAATCCATCAGCCCAACAAAAGGTCTTCAACATCATAACTATCACCAAAATCCACGATCGTCTGCCATGATGGATACGCACATCTTTCACACACACACACACACACACACACACACACACACGGTCATTGACACACTTAATATCGCACACGCACACACACATGACTTATTTCAAGGACACACATATGCAAGTAGTACACCAGCTTAAGATTACTGTCCACAATGCAATAGCGCTTATAATAACAACAACTACTACTACTACTATTACATACCCACTGCAGAATCTAGTATTAGCAGAAAACACTGCTTTAGAGCCTGAGGGACGGAGAAGGAGGGCAGGAGTGACACACAGCACTGATGCCACCCCATCTTCCACTCCCCCTTCTCCCCTCTTTTTGTCCCTCCTCCTCCTCCCTTGTCCCTCCCTTTCCTTCCCCATCTACAATGTTCTTCCTCTTTCTGTCACAATCTCTCATCTCCTCCTTTTTACGCCTTTTCTTCCTGTTCTCACCTCCTCCTCATCTTCTTCTGAACTTTCCCATCTCCCTGTCAATACCTCTCCTTCAGTTCTCTTTAGTTTTCATCTCCCCATCTCCCCACCCTCCTTCCTTCAATTTCTCCTTCCTCCCAGAGGCCCAGCGTCTTTATTGTGTTTATTGTAATCTCCATGCACGAGCCATTTTAAGTCGCATTGTACTTTTAAAGGAGATATCGCTGCCCATCCACCCATTCACCTCCCTGCCTGCCAGCTTTTTCACATCAAATCCTCTCCTGTCCATCGGTGTGGAGAGATTTTCATGCTTTTATATTTGGGTCAATTTTATACTGTTGTCACACAACGTCTTAGGAAATGTTTGATGTTAACGTTGGCGTTTATGCTTTCAAGGTTGAGTATTTCCTTTCTCTTCTGTTTAGTTTGGCTTATTCTCATCCTTTTTTACCCTCAATACCTTTTATAATTCTGGTCAAGGTTAAAACGTCTTTAGAATGTCGGGTCTTATGCAGGATTGAGTTTGATTTCGTCCAGTATTTATTCAGTCTTTGTGTTTTAAGGTTGGCTTAGGTTTTATTCCTGTCGGTTATTAATATTAAGAGTCTCAGGGTGTCTGATGTGAATGTCAAGTTTGTTTATGTTCATGGTTGAGATACTTTCTTTTATGTTTGTTTATTTTCTTTTGCTTTTTGTACATAAGTTTGGTTTGGATTATTAATGTTGGTTATTGCTATTATACGTCTCGGGAATATTTGATGTGAATGTCAATGTTCGTTTTATGTTCATGGTTGAGATGCACTTTCTTTTATGTTTGTTTATTTTCTTTTTGTACATAAGTTTGGTTTAGATTTTATTAATGTTGGTTATTGTTATTATACGTCTCGGGAATGTTTGATGTGAATGTCTAAGGTTTGTGTTATATGTTCAAGGTTCAGTTTTGCTTTTTTTTTCCTCCACGTCAATTTATTTTCATTTTTTGTGTATATATATTTTTTTTTACGTTCATACTGGCCATTACAAAACGCCTGAGGAATGTTTGATGGTAATAGTTGAGGTTAGTTGAGGGGGATTAAAGACGATGGACGGTTCATTGCTTCTACGTCTCGCGGGGAAGTGAAGTGTTAGGTAATAAACTGATGATCTG
>NW_026110700.1:0-82502 GCF_024679095.1 Eriocheir sinensis
ATGGTGATGATGGTGATGATGGTGATGATGGTGATGATGGTGGTGATGATGATGGTGATGATGATGGTGATGATGGTGATGATGATGGTGGTGATGATGATGGTGATGATGATGATGATGGAGATGATGATGGTGGTGATGATGATGGTGATGATGGTGATGTTGGTGATGATGATGGTGGTGATGATGATGGTGGTGATGATGATGATGATGATGGTGATGTTGGTGATGGTGATGATGATGGTGGTGATGGTAGTGGTGGTGATGATGGTGGTGATGATGGTGATGATGGTGGTGATGATGGTGGTGATGATGGTGATGATGGTGGTGATGATGGTGGTGATGATGGTGATGATGGTGGTGATGTGATGGTAGTGGTGATGATGATGGTGGTGATGATGGTGGTGGTGATGATGGTGGTGATGATGGTGTGATGATGATGGTGGTGATGATGATGGTGGTGATGGTGATGGTGGTGATGATGATGGTGGTGATGGTGATGATGGTGATGGTGGTGATGATGATGATGGTGGTGATGATGATGGTGATGATGATGGTGATGATGATGATGATGGTGGTGATGATGGTGGTGATGATGATGGTGGTGATGATGATGGTGATGATGATGGTGGTGATGATGATGGTGGTGATGATGATGGTGATGATTATGGTGGTGATGGTGATGGTGGTGATGATGATGGTGGTGATGATGGTGGTGATGATGGTGATGATGGTGATGATGATGGTGGTGATGATGATGGTGATGATGATGGTGATGATGATGGTGGTGATGATGATGATGGTGGTGATGATGATGGTGATGATTATGGTGGTGATGGTGATGGTGGTGATGATGATGGTGGTGATGATGGTGGTGATGATGGTGTTGATGGTGGTGATGGTGGTGGTGATTGTGATGATGGTGATGATGGTGGTGGTGATGATGGTGGTGATGATGATGGTGGTGATGATGATGGTGATGATGATGGTGATGATGGTGATGATGGTGATGATGGTGGTGATGATGATGGTGGTGATGATGGTGATGATGGTAATGATGGTGGTGATGATGATGGTGGTGATGATGGTGATGATGGTGATGATGGTGGTGATGATGATGGTGGTGATGATGGTGATGATGGTAATGATGGTGGTGATGATGATGATGATGGTGGTGATGATGATGGTGATGATTATGGTGGTGATGGTGATGGTGGTGATGATGATGGTGGTGATGATGGTGATGATGGTGGTGATGATGGTGATGATGATGGTGATGATGATGGTGGTGATGATGGTGATGTTGGTGATGATGATGGTGGTGATGATGATGGTGGTGATGATGATGGTGGTGATGATGATGGTGGTGATGATGGTGGTGATGATGGTGGTGATGATGATGGTGATGATGATGGTGATGATGATGGTGATGATGGTGGTGATGATGGTGTGATGATGATGGTGGTGATGATGGTGGTGATGATGATGGTGGTGATGATGATGATGATGATGATGATGATGGTGGTGGTGATGGTGGTGGTGGTAGTGATGATGGTGGTGGTGATGGTAGTGATGATGGTGGTGGTGATGGTAGTGATGATGATGGTGGTGATGATGGTGATGATTATGGTGGTGATGGTGATGGTGGTGATGATGATGGTGGTGATGATGGTGGTGATGATGGTGATGATGGTGATGATGATGGTGGTGATGATGATGGTGATGATGGTGATGATGGTGGTGGTGATGATGGTGGTGATGATGATGGTGGTGATGATGGTGATGATGGTGATGATGGTGGTGATGATTATGGTGGTGATGGTGATGGTGGTGATGATGATGGTGGTGATGATGGTGATGATGATGGTGATGATGGTGGTGATGATGGTGATGATGGTGGTGATGATGATGGTGGTGATGATGGTGATGATGATGATGGTGATAGTGGTGATGATGATGGTGATGATGGTGATGATGGTGGTGATGATGATGGTGGTGATGATGGTGGTGATGATGATGGTGGTGATGATGAATTGTGATGATGATGGTGGTGATGATGATGGTGGTGATGGTGATGGTGGTGATGATGATGGTGGTGATGGTGATGATGGTGATGGTGGTGATGATGATGATGGTGGTGATGATGATGGTGATGATGATGGTGATGATGATGATGGTGGTGATGATGGTGGTGATGATGATGGTGGTGATGATGATGGTGATGATGATGGTGGTGATGATGATGATGGTGGTGATGATGATGGTGATGATGATGGTGGTGATGGTGATGGTGGTGATGATGGTGGTGGTGATGATGGTGGTGATGATGGTGATGATGGTGGTGATGGTGGTGATGATGATGGTGGTGATGATGGTGATGATGGTGATGGTGGTGATGATGGTGATGATGGTGATGGTGATGGTGGTGGTGATGATGATGGTGGGTGATGATGGTGATGATGGGTAATGGTGATGGTGGTGATGATGGTAATGATGGTGTTGATGGTGATGGTGGTGATGATGATGGTGGTGATGATGATGGTGGTGATGATTATGGTGATGATTATGGTGATGATGGTGATGATGATGGTGGTGATGATGATGGTGGTGATGATGATGGTGATGATGGTGATGATGATGGTGGTGATGGTGATGGTGGTGATGATGATGGTGGTGATGGTGATGATGGTGATGGTGGTGATGATGATGATGGTGGTGATGATGATGGTGGTGATGATGGTGATGATGGTGGTGATGATGGTGATGATGGTGGTGATGATGATGGTGGTGATGATGATGGTGATGATGGTGGTGATGATGATGATGGTGATGATGATGGTGGTGATGGTGGTGATGATTACGGTGATGATGGTGATGATGGTGATGATGATGGTGGTGATGATGATGGTGGTGATGATGGTGGTCGTGATGGTGGCGTTGATGATAGGTGTCAGAGAGAGAGAGAGAGAGAGAGAGAGAGAGAGAGAGAGAGAGAGAGAGAGAGAGAGAGAGAGAGAGAGAGAGAGAGAGAGGCCAATGATAGACTACTTGACCGTTTGAACCTAGCTCCCCTCTCTTCCATCTTTCATAGTATTTTTTTTATTACGCTAAATTTTGCTTTCCTATTCGTCTTGATATCCCAAAATAATCTCTCTCTCTCTCTCTCTCTCTCTCTCTCTCTCTCTCTCTCTCAATGCATCCAGGTCCCCCAAAATAAACCATACGAGGCCAGTGATTTATAGAAAGTAATATTATTTTTTTTGCCCATAAGATTATATTTGCTTATATTGAATGGAACTGAATATGAATGACATGAATATTTCGCAGCAAGTGACACTGGCACTGATATTATTTTGGGTATTATCCGTTCACAGACAGGGGTATCATGGTTTGCTAAGCACTCATTGTTGCCTGGTTAATATATATATATATATATATATATATATATATATATATATATATATATATATATATATATATATATATATATATATATATATATATATATATATATATATATATATATATATATATATATATATATATATATATATATATATATATATATATATATATATATATATATATATATATATATATATATATATATAGAGAGAGAGAGAGAGAGAGAGAGAGAGAGAGAGAGAGAGATTATTTTAGGAAATCAAGACGAATAGGAACGCGAAATTTAGCGAAATGAGAAAAAAATACTATGAAAGATGGAAGAGAGGGGAGCTAGGTTCAAACGGTCAAATATCCTATGACTGGCCTCTCTCTCTCTCTCTCTCTCTCTCTCTCTCTGTCTGACACACTTATCTTCAACGCAGAAGTCTATTTTGTGCTGATTTTTCCTGCCTCCATCACCACAACCATCATCACTACCATCAGGGGTTGGATCACTTTTGTGTTGCGGGACTAGTATCTTTGTTTGTTTTTTTCAAGCCTCCATCAGTAAGGGAGTTGCAAGGTTAGCGCAGGCTCGCTAAGATTGCAATTCATTGGCCCCGACCGGGTCGCCAATGACTGTGGCTTACATCCATACCTCTATAGAGAGAAAGAAGATGGTGTGTGTGTGTGTGTGTGTGTGTGTGTGTGTGTGTTAGTCAGGGGTTGGATCACTTTTACGTCGCGAGACGAGTATCTTGTGTGTGTGTGTGTGTGTGTGTGTGTGTGTGTTAGTCAGGGGTTGGATCACTTTTACGTCGCGAGACGAGTATCTTGTGTGTGTGTGTGTGTTAGTCAGGGGTGGATCACTTTTACGTCGCGAGACGAGTATCTTGTGTGTGTGTGTGTGTGTGTTAGTCAGGGGTTGGATCACTTTTACGTCGCGAGACGAGTATCTTGTGTGTGTGTGTGTGTGTTAGTCAGGGGTGGATCACTTTTACGTCGCGAGACGAGTATCTTTAGTGTGTGTGTGTGTGTGTGTTAGGGGTGGATCACTTTTACGTCGCGAGACGAGTATCTTGGGCTCGGCCACTAAGAAATGCATAACTGGTAACTTTGTCGGCAAGGCAGGCGGGAGAGAGGGAGAGAGAGAGAGATTCATGAAAACGGCAGAAAACATTAGTTGCCTAAGCTCCCAAACATTCCTCGATTAATTCAATGAGACGATGAAGAAGTATGTCGGATCCTTCAGCATTTAGATGAACTCCATCACTCCCCAAGTCCTCATTTTCTATGCCCATGCCATGGAAACGGAATTTAGAGTCCGGCAGCCTCCCGAGACACCTGTTGACTGCATTTTTTACCGTCTTGTACCTTCTTGGTGTTATACCCCGCGGCTGTAGGCGGGTTCAATGCTATGATGTGGCATGCACCTCCAGTGAGTTCTTCAACCGTTAGGGCAAGCTCTGCAATTTCTCTTCCAAGCTCACTGGGTATTGTGTTCTCATTAATATCATTCCCGCCTAACAGCAAAAGCGTGAACTCGGGTTGGTAGTCAATAAATTCTTCCCAGACAGGGCGTTGCATGATGTTACTGACTTTAGCCCCAGGTGAACCATACTTAGCAAGCTCGAACCACGGCATCTTCATCGGTGAGTCAAACCTAAGCCTAGAAACGTAGCTGTGTCCCAAGATGGCTACCTTTCTCATCTCCCTGCAACTCAAGTCACCTGTGCTAGTGCTACCCTCCATGACTCCCGATAATAAAAAAAAAAAGCTAATCAGCAGATAGAATTCGGGGTGCCCCGCCAAAACTCTATTTGCCGAAACTATTTCTAATAATGTCTGCTAAGAAACACAAGAACTATAGCTAACGGTGCGCAACACAATAATGTTGCCAGGCTCGGACTGTAGACTTGCTGTCTTTTTTTCTGCTGGGTCACACAACCGCTCAGCGCACTGCCAAACAAAATAGAAAATAAAAATCGTGACTGTCAACAAATTATATTTTAGCTACCTGGCAACTTTCAGTACAGTACCATAATTTGTATGTATGTATATATGCATATATATATATATATATATATATATATATATATATATATATATACACATATATATATATATATATATATATATATATATATATATATATATATATATATATATATATATATATATATATATATATATATATATATATATATATATATATATATATATATATATATATATATATATATATATAATGGTTTCAATTTATCGTAACAATTACAACATAAATGCTTTAGATGCTGATCGCAAGCAACATGTTTACAAATTTGACACATTATTCTGCTCCTTTTGACTTTAGATCTATTATTTGTGTAACCTGGCCCCTGGATAGAATCTAGACATGCTGAACATCTCGCTCGCTTTTCTGCTCTGACGGGTTGCCCTTCAGGCACAGCATCAAGTTCAGGTTCAGAGTCATCTAGCAGCAGTTTGATCTTAGCTATTGTATTCTGCGGCAAACCAGGAGTTTCCTTCCGTCTCCGTATATGTGGAATACATAGTGACATCACCAGCTCCCAGCCATAATTAAATGAATTTATACTCCTGGGATCCTTGTTGGTATTTTTACCAAATATTGTTTGAGAATTCACTCGAGCAGTATCTAAAATATATGAAAATGCATTGACAGTCCATTTTCTAGACTTGGTGTTAACTGTGTAAAAATTGATTCTCTGGTCAACAATATCAGTGCCTCCTTTAGTGAAGTCATACAGTTTATATATTGCTGGCTTCTTTTGATTGTCATCTTTAGTAACGCCTAACAAGGGGGGCAGCGTACTCAAAAGCAAAACGTTACGCAGGCCCTTGCTTTTGGTTTGTTTCACATAGGAATTAAGGTACATTTTCCTTGACACTTTTCCTTGTACACTTCATAAGATTTATCTTCTCTTGCATTGACTTCCTTTATCTGTGGTGGTATTCCTTTTCTAGACTGATCTAGTGTGCCCAAAGCAGTGATGTCTTTCGTCAACAGCCAATCGAATAGCTCTAAGCTAGTGTATAGTCTGTCCAGACTAATGGTCTTGCCACACAAGTTGACACTGCTACTCAACTGGTTCACTAGTGCTTTGACTGTTGGCAGAGTACCGCGTATGTAATAGGGGCTGGGCTCTTCTTTGGGTTTGCCAGAATAGACAATTGTTCTAAATGTAAACGGATACCTTACAGCGTTGATCGACTTATATAATAGGCCATATCGGACAGGCTTGCTCCTGTTGTATTGTTTGAAACCTATTTGAGTTCTGCATCCATATAAGGTTTCATCAATGGTCAAGTAGTCGTCTGGTTGTAGGACTGAACTACAGCGCACATTGAATGCCTCAAAGAGCTCCCTCACTGCTGCGAACCTGTCATGTAACCATCTTTGAGGGCGAGTGGCGAGATCGTCAAATGTTATGTTAGCATGAAGAAAAGCAAATCTATGCCATGACATGACAGCACCAAAAATTGGGTGACCTATTTTTTCCTTGAAAAGAAGTTTTTGGTCATGTGTGTTTTGTCCTAACAAACCTCTAACATATAACAGGCCCAGAAAAGCTCTCATCTCTACAGAATCTGTTGTTCTAATGTGTACTGTGTCTTTCTTTACTGTTTCTCTCTCTGATAATTGGTCAATTATCTTTTGAATTTTAACATTAGTGTTCCGCACTATTTCATCAATAATATGATCTGTAATAAACAATTCCCATGCTTTTATAGCTGTGTCAGCCTCAGTTGCCTCACCTAGTAAACTTCCTGCACGTATCAAGTTACTTTCAATCTCATTATTAGTCCATTGGTTTTGCCAGGTTACTTGTTTCCCAGGCTGTGACCCCTAGGCTTTTGTAAGAAGACTGTATGCTCTTTGGTTTCGTGGGGAAGGTGAAAATCATCATAGTTATTTACATTGAGGCAGCTATCCAGAGAGTTTACTAACCTGTCTCTTACTAACTGTTTCCTATGTCTGTTAGGAATCCATTCATCTACCTCTGCAGCATCATCCTGATATTCAAATTCGCTTCCTTCTGCCTCACTCTCTGATAATGGATCAGGAAACACATCAACATCTCGCAAAAAATCACCGATAACATCAGTAATAAAATTTTCCTGTGGGTCCGTAAACCCATACTCACTTTGTGCCATAGTACTGTTGTTATACTCCTTGTGAGTCAACCTACGTCACGAACAGACCTTGGTAGCAGGTAACGGTGATGATGTCGTGAAGTCAGTGTGTAAGCTTTTAGACCAAGCTAACGCCTGCCGACTCAGCGTCTCGCGGCGCATGTAAACACCTCAGTTACCCAGACTCACCCCAAGCACGTACGTTTTTTTTCTTTATTAGCTATATATAGGAATTGTCTGGCCAAAGTACAAGAAATTAACATATGTACGAGACACAGTTATCACCTTATGGTAGTGTCAAAATAAGTATTGTATGTGCCATAATTCGTCATCGCCTCGCCGCAATCACAAGCTCGTGTCGCCAACTGCCGTTGAATAACTCTCGTACACAGCGGGCTGAGTACGTTTTTATTATGTTTTTATTACAGCTAGCTTGTTTGTTGGTCTGTTTAGTGTATCAGCTAAAGCTTTGTTAACATAAAAGATGCAGAACATGCAGTATAGCACTATACAATACAGGTATATTAATACTTATAACAGTAATAATATCGTCATCCGGAGGCGTTTGAACGTTGGTTTTTTTTTCACAGCGTATCGCCGTGCTTCAAAATGATTCGCGTCGGTGTTTCTAAATATTCGTGTTTAGCAAGATAACGGAGGCTCCTATGGTTATTTTTGATATCGCATCTTAATCTACGGTATTTTCTACGTTTATCAGTAGGTCTGTTTTTCTTTTAAACTTGGTAATAAAAAAAAAATGATCGTTTTGACAAAAATCCTCAGGGGGGGGCAAATGTGGCCCGGGTCGGAACGAATAGGGTTAAGGCAGTGATCCCGCTGATTGGGTGAGCGCCAGCGATGACGTCATCGGACTCACAGCGAATCACAAGCGTGTTTTCAGAACTGTCAGCCAGTCATAAGGCAGCCGTCTTCAGCTGCGGCTTCAAAACGACTCGTTCTCTCTTCCCATTTTCTTTCTTTTTCCAAGGTACATATTTTGAGATAAAAAGGGAGGAAAGGCGGAAAAACAAGTCAGCTTCACAGGTAAGAACAAATAAGTGCTTTTCCAGTGTTTTCAAGACACAGAGTTTTGCAATCCTCGAGTTTAGCGCTAAACCCTCGGAGCAAAGCAAGCGCGAAACTCGGGAGGGAACTGTAGTATTTTCTGGAGCACAACTTTAGCATAGCGATTCCACCACTCATCCCGTCTTGCGCGTTTCTTTTTTTACAGTGAGGGAGGCAGCTCAAGGGTGGAAATAAATAAATAAAAAAGCCTGCTCACCACTGCTCCTGTACAAGAAAGAGACGAGTGGCCAGAAGACAGGCTGAAAGGAAACAAGTGAACAGTTTCTTTTCCCTACTCATAAACCCACGTCTTGGCCTACATTTTAGATCCTTGTTAAGCAAACCCACGTCTTGGCCTACATTTTAGCTCCTTGTTAAGCAAACCCACGTCTTGGCCTACATTTTAGCTCCTTGTTAAGCAAACCCACGTCTTGGCCTACATTTTAGCTCCTTGTTAAGCAAACCCACGTCTTGGCCTACATTTTAGCTCCTTGTTAAGCAAACCCACGTCTTGGCCTACATTTTAACTCCTTGTTAAGCAAACCCACGTCTTGGCCTACATTTTAACTCCTTGTTAAGCAAACCCACGTCTTGGCCTACATTTTAACTCCTTGTTAAGCAAACCCACGTCTTGGCCTACATTTTAGATCCTTGTTAAGCAAACCCACGTCTTGGCCTACATTTTAACTCCTTGTTAAGCAAACCCACGTCTTGGCCTACATTTTAGCTCCTTGTTAAGCAAACCCACGTCTTGGCCTACATTTTAGCTCCTTGTTAAGCAAACCCACGTCTTGGCCTACATTTTAGATCCTTGTTAAGCAAACCCACGTCTTGGCCTACATTTTAGATCCTTGTTAAGCAAACCCACGTCTTGGCCTACATTTTAACTCCTTGTTAAGCAAACCCACGTCTTGGCCTACATTTTAGCTCCTTGTTAAGCAAACCCACGTCTTGGCCTACATTTTAACTCCTTGTTAAGCAAACCACGTCTTATTGGCCCTACATTTCTTGTATCAGCATAACCTTGTGTCACTCATGTATTTTTTTATTATTTTTTTTTACAAGAAGACGGCTCAAGGGCAACAAAAAGTGTAGAAAAAAGCCCTCTACTCACCGCTCCCACAACAGATAAAAGTAAAGAATGGCCAAAAGAGAGGTCAGTTTTGAGTGTCTTGCAAACTTCCCTACACACGAGCACAACAAAGGTACAGAACAAGACCGGGTGGAGTACTCACAGGCGCGGCAGCAGAGGCACCAGGAGGGTGTGGGTGTGTGGCCCTGATCACCAACTTGCCTGGAAAGAATGTGTCTTGTTGTTGATAACTACAATAAATGTAATTATGAATTTTAATGAACATAATTGCTTTTTGAAAGCACAGGAACACGACTGAGTCTACTGTCTCATTATTAGGATACAAATTTGACCCCATGGTGATTGCAGTCCCTCCTCTGTTCCTCTGTGCTGGCTGCCTTAACTTGCCTGGGCTCAGTCATCTGTCAGGGTTGTCCACTTGTGACTTCCCCGTGACAACTCACCCTGGCCAAGGTGACACACTGAGCCGTGCCTTCACTTGGCACTGCCAAAGTTTATCACAAAAAAATGTACTCACAAAAGTAAAACAATAAGCAACAAAAAATTATTTAAGAAAAAAAGTCATTTCAATAAAAAAATATTTGAATAAAAAAGTTGATTTAAATCAAATAAATCATTTTTTTATTAACAAGTGTTAACAGCACAAAAACTGTGCTAGGTCGCCGTCGCATGACCTTCCAACACAACCCCAACAATTTACATTATGCAGCTAGGGGTTTAAAATGGTAAATGCTGAATAGTAAAGATGGCGCCACTATAAACACTTGCCTGCACCACAACGGGCTGGGGCCGACCATCAGGCCCTACTATGAAGGCCTACCGGCGCCACAGGCCAAGACGGAAAAAAAAAAAAACTATAATGCCATGTTGTAGGGTTCATCAGGGCTAACAAATGTTATTATACAATGTCATGTCTACAATGCTTGGGTAGGCCAGGAAAACAACTTGAAGAGAACAACAACAAGATGGACAATCTGTATATAAAAATCACGATTTTTCTACCCTGGAAGTGTGTGCTGATGACTGGAAACTGACTCAATGCACTTAAAGCTTATAAGTGTGTTTTGGAAGCCTACTAGTGTTTGTATAAGGCTGAACACTGACTTAACACACTTATTAATCCGGTGACAGCGACGGGCCAGATTTGTGGCTTTACCACGTTCCAGCGACGGGCCAAATTTGTGGCTTTACTACGTACCAGCGAAGGGCCAAATTTGTGGCTTTACCACGTACCAGTGACGGGCCAAATTTGTGGCTTTACCACGTACCAGCGAAAGCCAAATTTGTGGCTTTACCACGTACCAGCGAAGGGCCAAATTTGTGGCTTTACCACGTACTAGCGAAAGCCAAATTTGTGGCTTTACCATGTACCAGTGACGGGCCAAATTTGTGGCTTTACCACGCACCAGCGAAGGGCCAAATTTGTGGCTTTACCACGTACCAGCGAAGGGCCAAATTTGTGGCTTTACCATGTACCAGTGACGGGCCAAATTTGTGGCTTTACCACGTACCAGCGAAGGGCCAAATTTGTGGCTTTACCACGTACCAGCGAAGGGCCAAATTTGTGGCTTTACCACGTACTAGCGAAAGCCAAATTTGTGGCTTTACCATGTACCAGTGACGGGCCAAATTTGTGGCTTTACCACGTACCAGCGAAGAGCCAAATTTGTGGCTTTACCACGTACCAGCGACGGGCCAATCTTTTGCCATAATATAAACCCCTCAAAATAGATGATGCATAAACTGATCACAAATGCGATGATATGTATTATGAAATGGTTTGCGTGAGTGATGATTTTTTCTCATTGATTCCCTTAGAGGGGCCTTAAGAAACATGATCCCCCCAGCTGCCGGGTTAAGGCCTGTAACTGTGTATTGGTGACTGAACACTGACTTAGCAAACTTATTAAAACCTATTAGTATGTGTTTGAGGCCCAAGTGTGTATTTATGACTGAAAACAGATTTAATACACTTTTTAAGGCGTATATGTGTGTGTTTGAAGAGTGTAAGTGTGTGTTTATGGTTGAACACTGACTGCACACTTATTAAAGCCTATTAGTATGTGTTTCAGGTCTGGAAGTGTATATTTAAGGCTGGAAACTGGCATAACACACTTTTTAAGGCATGTAAGTGTGTGCTTGAT
This sequence comes from Eriocheir sinensis, assembly GCF_024679095.1. NCBI lineage: Eukaryota > Metazoa > Arthropoda > Malacostraca > Decapoda > Varunidae > Eriocheir > Eriocheir sinensis. The sequence goes on from NW_026110700.1 coordinate 11,842, forward strand.
GCCTGGAAGTGTGTTTATGGCTGAGCACTGACTGCACACTTACTGAAGCCTGTAAGTGTGTGTTTGAAGCCAGAAAGTGTGTATATATGAGTGAAAAGACTTAACACACTTTTTAAGGCATGTAAGTGTGTGTTTGATGCCTGGAAGTGTGTGTTTAAGGCTGAGCACTGACTGCACACTTAATGAAGCCTGTAAGTGTGTGTTTGAGGCCAGAAAGTGTGTATATATGACTGAAAAGACTTAACATACTTTTTAAGGCATGGAAGTGTGTGTTTGAAGAATGTAAGTGTGTGTGTTTATGGCTGGACACTAATTTTGTACACTTATTGAAGCCTGTGAGTGTGTGTTCGAGGCCAGGAAGTGTGTGTTTAAGGCTGACAGGCTCTCCCTTCCGTTACTAACGCACCCAGGTCTGCCGTATCACCCTCCCCCAATCCTATTCTTCCACTTTCCCTGGTCCCTGCTTCCTTTTCCTCCCGTTGCTCATCGCCTCCGGCTCCACCTCCCTCCTCCACTTCTTCACTCTCTCCCATTTCTTCTCCTCCATCATCACCATCTTCGCCGAGCTCTTTACTTCCACATCCACCGCGTCATGGCCACACTTCCCTCCCACTATTAACATTTAATTTCAGTAGTATTAAAAGCAAAATAGCTTAATTACACCATCTAATCTCTACACATAACTAGGGATTGTCGTTTTGGACCTTTTTCTTTGTCCTGGGATTCCGGGATAAAATTAGCTCTAATCCCGGAATCCCGGGAATTCCCGGGATTTTCAATTGTCTAAAATTGCACATTATTCCTAGTCTCCCTTTCAGGTTTTTGATGTGCTTAACATTAATAGATATGCAGAAATATTACTGTAGATTGACTGTCTGACTAATTCCACTTAATGTTTAATTCCAAATTTCCAGCAAACACTTTGTTCCTCAACAAAGTAAAAGGAGCAAGAATAAGAGCTAACTGCTTCCTTTACTGCTTTATTTTTGTTCTGCTTCCGAATTCCAATGCGAGTGACAATGTAAATTATAGTTCATTATCGATGATAAAAAAATACATTTGTTTCCATTTATATTCAGTGAAATGAAGAGAGTACTTAATGACAGAAAATGTAGTAAACATTCTTTATTTATATCATGAATTAAATGTTATTATTTACAACGTTATTATCTATCCTAAAATATGTTATTTTTCTTACTCTTTTAGGTATGTCATTACCCAAAGATGATAGTTAGACATTAGTCACATTACATGTCCAACATAAAAAAACCGTTACGTACCATCGCAGCAACCAGTAGCTAAAGCGTTGGGAACTATGGCAACAGCGATCAGCTGTGCGGGCAGGCAGACAGACAGACAGTTTACTGTCAACCGTCACTGGTCGGTCACTCACGCGAGGAGGGAAAGTGTGCTGTTTTTCTTGTAATTTTGTTAAGTTGTCACGCTCATTTCAATGTCGTATACATACAGCAACGTGGAATATGCAGACATGGTGTTCATTATACGAGCTGTGTTACGGGTAACGGGAGTGCCGTGGCTGCTTTATAATATTAAAGAGAATACCTAAACAGTAAGTCCTTCCTTCACACACACAAAACATTCCACACCCTGTATATAAATATAAATAGAACCACAAGTCCACAACCATCCTACAGTCAAATTTGCCCCTATTTTTGTACTTAATTTCATCCCGGGAATTCCCGGGATGTGCAAACATATCCCGGGATTTTTAAACCTTAAAAATTGTCCGGGATCCCGGGAAACAAACCCTACACATAACCCTGACATAATAGTATAGGGACTGAGATTTGGTAACTCCTGATGTTGAGAGTAGTGAGCTTTTCCCTCCCCCCTTTAGCATGACAGTATTCCGTAAAGACCGCCCGACAGACCTCGGCAAAGGTGGCGGTGTTATCATCGCCACCAAGCCGGGTCTTTGTGTTCAGCATAGGCCTGACCTTGATACAGACTGCTAAATCACCTGGGTCCACTTACAAACCTTCAACTGTAAATCTCTTCTTATTGCTGCTTTTTACAGACCGCCTTCTACTAATACAGACTATTTACACAACCTTCAAATTTCTCTTTCACGCATACAGGCAGACAAACACATCTGGATCACGGGTGATTTCAACCTCCCCGACATTGACTGGACTGCAGCATCCCCATTTGACCCTCCCGATGCAGACGCCCCCAACTCCATTATTCCCCACACAAACAGACGCCAACTACACGACACATTCGTTGACATCATAAATACATTTTCACTCTCACAAACAGTACTCCAGCCAACACGGACACACATTGTAACACGCCCCGCTGGCCACGGTGGCCCTTTGACCACAGCACACACACTTGACCTTTTTCTCACCAACAACATTCTTAACATAACAAACACTCGGGTTGTTCCAGGACTTAGTGACCACGACATACTCATCGCTGACGCTGACCTTCAACCGATTAGACATAAACAGAGACTCAGACAGATATTCCTTTATTCAAGGGCTGACTTAGACATGATCAAACAAGACCTAACTGCCTTCAGCACTGACTTTTTTGCGAGTGACCCAAACACAAGACTTCCTTCCACCAACTGGAACAACCTGAAACACACCATACACACCTCAATGAACAGACACACACCACAAAAAACACTTTCTAGTAGGTACACACTCCCCTGGTTTTCCAGGGATCTACGCTGACAACATCGCAAGAAACAAAGACTCTACAGACGCGCGCAGACATACAACACAACAGATAATTGGACCGCTTACAAAAACCACCAAAAGACATTTGCCAAAAACATAAAAGTAGCGGAACGCAAACACATAGCAACTTACCTCTCAGACAACATAAGAAATAACAAAAGAAACTTTTTCAGGTTCTTCAAGACGCGCAAACATGACACTAACACGATTACATCCCTTAAAGACAGCACTAACACATCAGTAACCAGCCCACAACACAAAGCACAAATACTCAACACACAGTTCCAATCGGTGTACACACAAGACCACAACCTGACACCAAACATGCCACACAGCCCCTTCCCCCCATAGCCCCCCTTGACATCACGACTAATGGAATACAGAAATTACTGGAAGGATTCGACACAACCAAATCGACTGGCCCCGACAACATTCCCGCCTTCATCCTTAAATCCTTTGCCCCCATCCTTGCCCCCATCCTTCAGGCCATATTCGCCCAATCACTATCATCCACCTCATTACCCTCTGACTGGCTTTTGGCAAACATTAATCCTTTATTCAAGACAGGTGACCGGACTGACCCAGCCAATTATCGCCCCATCTCACTAACATCGATTCCATGTAAAATTTTCGAACACATAATACACAAACACATAATGAATCACCTTGACACAAACAACATCCTTACTGACTCACAACACGGCTTTCGACCTAAACGCTCATGTGAATCGCAACTCATTACTACATATCACGACATTACGAGGCTACTTGACCGACGTGACATTAAACAAGTTGACACTATTGTTTTAGATTTTGCCAAAGCCTTCGACAAAGTCCCGCACAAAAGACTGGCATTAAAATTGAAATACTACGGTATTCCAGGACCTATTCTTCACTGGATCACTGCATTTCTTACTAACAGGACTCAACGTGTTCTTCTTGACGGATCTTCATCTGACACTGTCCCTGTTTCTTCAGGTGTCCCACAAGGCACCGTTCTAGGCCCCCTTCTTTTCCTCCTGTACATTAACGATCTTCCACTGTCATCGCCTAACTCTTCCACTAGACTATTTGCCGACGATAGTTTAGAGCAGTAAAGACTACTGACGACTGCAGACTACTACAAAACGACTTGGACGCCCTCCAGCGGTGGGTGCACCTGGCACTTCCGACCAGACCAATGCAAACTTTTAAGATTCACCAGAGCGCACAACATCACACTTACACTCTCCACAATTCAGATTTAGAACCAGTTCACACACACAAGTACCTTGGTATCCATCTCTCAACTAACTTGAAATTCAACACCCACATAGACCATATCAGTGCCACAGAACACTGGGGTTCCTGAGGAGGAATTTACATAACTGCACACCTGACATTAAACACATAGCTTATGACACGCTTGTGAGACCAACACTGGAATACTGCTCCACGGTGTGGGATCCTTACACACACAGAAACATTGAGAGGTTAGAACAAATCAACACCAAGGCGGCTAGGTTCATTACAAACAATTACACTCGAACGCCTGGCATCACAATATGGGCAACAGATAAACATGGAACACATACGCAGACAAGCACACACTTACACTTATGTACAAGATCACAAACACTCACATTGACCCACAAACATACCTACACAACGCAAACAGTCAATGTACTCGTAACACACACATACCAAACATATCACACCAACACTGACGCATACAAGCACTCATACTTTCCACGCACCACACACCACTGGAACAGCCTCCCTCAACAGACTGCGGTACAATAGACTCATTCAGAAAACAGATACACACTCACTTGTCACCACAACACACCAACACTAACAATTACACTTGACTCACTTTCCTCCCCTGCACACCCGGCTCCCCCGTCCCCCCAACAGCCAACAAACATGTGTGTTATGCACCTGTACGGCTGCCCCGCGCATCATCAATCCAGATCCAGATCCAGAATTAAGACACCTCTCCTCCCGAGATCGACCTCTCTTTTGGCCGCTCATTACTTTTGTTTTTGTGGGAACAGCGATGAGCGGGCTTTTTTTTTACAGCTTTATTTGTTGGCCTTGAGCTGTTTCTTTAGCTGTAATAAAAAAAAAGCAAATGAACAGAGGTTGCTAACCCATGGTTGCCCTGCACACATTCTGAATGTTTTGGCTCATGATTTGGAAATTGGTAACATAGAAGAACATGTGGTTCACGTTGTAAAATACTTATAAAACCATCACTCTGCCTCAGCAAGATAACGTGCGAAAGGCGGTCAACGTCTTGTTCTGCCCCAGGACACTAGACGGACCAGGCGTGGCTGACTGAGCATATAGCAGCTCAGGTAAATTTGTGAAGTTGACAGGGAAAACACTGATGTCAAAGCTAGAGTGTTTTATTTGTTTATTTTTCCATTCTATATTGCTGCCCTGCAATAACATCAAGATTTAAATCAATGAAAAAAAAAAAAATCAAACAATATAAATCTTGATTCAAATCACTGATTTAAGAAAAATCATTTGATTTAAATCTTGATTTAAATTAATCAATGATTTTTTAAATCATTTGATCTAAATCTTGATTTAAATCGGTGATTTAAATCTTGAATTAAATCAGTGATTTAAATCAAACAACCCTGCTCCTCTCCCTTCCCCCCTCTCTCTCTCTCTCTCTCTCTCTCTCTCTCTCTCTCTCTCTCTCTCTCTCTCTCTCTCTCTCTCTCTCTCTCTCTCTCTCTCTCTCTCTCTCTCTCTCTCTCACTCCCTCACGCTCTCACGCATTATCACATTAAAATTGTCGTAAGTAAAGTTCCTAAATAAGAAGAAAAAACGTAAAAAAAACACCCATGAAAAAACAATAATAAAACGTAGAAAAGTGCAGCGCGGAGTACTTACCAACTTTGTATGTAAATTATATCGATGGTTTTTCGTGCGCGAAGAGAGAGCGAGAGAGTCGAAATTTCGGTTGGCCTATTTCTGAGTGAGATTTTTTTTCAAGTTTTGTTTGTATTGTGATTATTTTTCGTTTGAGTATAATTTAGTAGGTCGCTAACTATCCCTGTGTGTGTGTCTGTGTGTGTGTGTGTGTGTGTGTGTGTGTGTGTGTGTGTGTGTGTGTGTGTGTGTGTGTGTGTGTGTGTGTGTGTGTGTGTGTGTGTGTGTGTGTGTGTGTGTGTGTGTGTGAGTGTCTGTGTGCCTGTGTGTCTGTGTGTGTGTGTGTGTGTGTGTGTGTGTGTGTGTGTGTGTGTGTGTGTGTGTGAGTGTCTGTGTGCCTGTGTGTCTGTGTGTGTGTGTGTGTGTGTGTGTGTGTGTGTGTGTGTGTGTGTGTGTGTGTGTGTGTGTGTGTGTGTCTGTGTGCCTGTGTGTCTGTGTGTGTGTGTGTGTGTGTGTGTGTGTGTGTGTGTGTGAGTGTCTGTGTGCCTGTGTGTCTGTGTGTGTGTGTGTGTGTGTGTGTGTGTAATTTACCGTGGCCTGATCACGAGTAGGACTCGCTTTCGCCAGCAGGTTCCCTCCCGCTCATTATCGTCGATCTCTGGGAGGACCTCACACACCACACACCCCATCCCCCTTGCTCAAGGGGGGACAGTAACCACTCCAAGTCACCCGAAAGAATCCGGCCTGAGCGGGGCTCCAACTGCCGCCTGTTTGGCCGTTAAGCCTCGCAGCGCACCGCTCTACTGATAGAGCCACCGGAGCGCTGCTACAGCGTACCCCCAACTTTACCTTTTGATAGTTCGACAAGACTTTAAGCGTTGTGAATTTTGAATGTAGCTCAAAACAGATGTTCTGGATCGTTATCCACAAACATTCACATTCAATAAGGCTTTCATAGCGGTTGTGGGTGCTTCTATGGGTAGTTATGTAAGCCTAGTGATAGTTTGAGAAGGCCTCTGCACCGTGAATGTGAAAAACACTTATGAGCCAAAAGCGAATTCTTCAGCCGATGCATGGAAATAAACGCAAATGTAAAATTATTTACTTCGACCTAAAACAAAAGCACCGCCTGAGAAGATTTGAGCAGAAGAAAATAATCAGTCATTTGCACCGTGTTATACTAAATATGATTCCTTGAGTCAACGAAACACGCTCTTGACTGATTGGTGTTAGCGTGGTGATGAATCTATTAGCACCACCATCACCAAGACCACCACCATTTCCTATTTTCACTACCATCACTTCAACATCCAAAAACAACCTATTCCTATCTCCACCACCACCAGCACCACCACCAGCACCACCGAAGTCAACAGTTACTATCATTCTCTTCGTTTCCCCGTCAAGGATATTTTTCCCTCACTCTATCGACGCGGCCATTCACGGGCGAGGGAAAGGTAGGACGATGAAGAGCCCGCTCGAAACTGTGTACACAATTACACATATTGCCCCCGCCGCCGTCGAAAGCATTGTTGATGTGGTATCCAGAAATTGCTCAAATATTAGCCGGGAGAGAGCGGCGAGGCGGGGCGCGGGCTAGTCAACAGAGGCCGAAAAGTGACCAGGCTGGCAGAGTCGCCGCCGAGTTTTGGATTTTTTTTTTCTATTTTTTTTTTTTGAAGGCTGTTATTACTGTTATTATTGTTATTATTATTGTTCCGTCCGCTTTGAAGAGTGTGGCGGAGGTGGCGACAGTGTGTGTGTGTGTGTGTGTGTGTGTGTGTGTGTGTGTGTGTGTGTATATATGTGTGTGTGTGTGTGTGTGTTGCCTCACGAGGTGTCAAGTAGAGTTCAAAGGCTGATGCTGTGTTACGCCATCAACGTGCAGGTTGCAGTCACTGGACGCCCCGGGACACTCCGAGATGGTCAGCTGATATCACCGGAGCGACGACGGGGCGCGGCGTGCAATGCACACCCTGCGGGGCTCCATCGCGCTGCCTCGCCTCACACTGTAAAATGGCCGCCCCAAACACTGCCCCGCCACGGCCGGAGCTCTCACATGCTTACCGCTGCTACGTCATCTTCATACTGATTTTTTTTTTAAACACAACGTCCACTAAGAGGAGTGCCAACAGCCCGCAGACACAGAAAAGCCGCCCACGCTAGTGTAATACCTGTGAATGAGTCATCGTAACGGCCATCACGTCACGGGCTGCCGCTGCCGCCCCGCCCTCTGCCACCGCCGCCACACCGCCCCGACCCTTCGCTGCCCTGCCCGTCCCCTGCTGCTGCCCGGCGGGGTGCCTCCATTGGCCTGAAGCTCACATTACCTCGTCTCGGTGTGAGAGGCGCCAGTACCGGCACAGTAAAGGGCGACAGATAAAGCACAAAGTGGCCTCTGGTGACGTGCCCGCCGCCGGGCGACACCCGTCCTTCTCCCTCGCCCCGCGCCCCGCTCCCTGCCTCTCATTCCGCAGCCCTGGCCTCTCCTGCCCCTCGTCACCGCACTGTGGGCATGGTAACAGTCACTTACGGCTGCTGGCGGCTCGTCTGTACATGAAGGGTGGCAGGAACAGTGACGCTGAGGGGAGAACACAATGTCGGGGTTGGCCGCGAGTTGACCAATCACAACACACGGGCCGCACTCACGCGGGCACCGCCGCCCATTCCACCGAGCCCTCTTCTCTGCCTTCCGCCCGCTGTGCCCCACGCCGCCGCTGCCTCACGGCAATGTATCATTTACTCAATCCTCTCGTCACCTCATCTCCGCGTGAAGGGCGCCGGAAACAGCTGCGTATCCCTTAGAGCAGGGATTGGGGAGGGAGGGGAGGAGGGACTGGGCGCGCGGCACGTGGCCGCCATGCGCTAGGACCCATATCATGTAGTACAGCCCCGTTATCCTGCCCTAGCGACTCCACGCCCCTCCTTTCTCGTGTCCAAATGAAAGGGTTAACCAGAATCTCCACTCTTTCATCCCTTCCAGTAGTAAACTTAACAGCAGCCTCCCTTGAACGGCGTTTTCAAACTTTTTGCTACAGCTGTCGGCTTCATACTCGGTTAAGATAGTCTAGTCGGAAGATGGGTCCCCATGCACCATGGTGATATATTTTTCTCACTTACATTTTTGTAATCCTCAAGGTGTCTAGTAAACAGATTTTTATGTTTATGGCCCCCCCAAAAATCTCCGCCCTCCCAGAAAATCTAGAGTGTTTGCGCATAGTGAGTAGAAACCTAACTCGCTTATAATGTGCTGCAACTATAATACGGAATGTGTCGTCGGCTGTAGGCATATGCAGGCGCGGATACGGGGGTGGGGAGCCAGATGGCCCGGGCCCCCCCCAAAAAAATATTAGGATAACTAAAATATTTGAAATACACATAAATTGAGAAAACATAAAATATATTTAGGATACCCCTAAAAAGCTAGAGAGCTGGGGAGCGAAGCCGGCCGCCGCTAGATAGCTCTGGACGCTGTCCTCCAAACTTTAAAAAAACTCCTCCTCTAAGGTTCCTTGGGCTTTACTATGCGGAGGTGGACGGGATGCTCAGGCAAGATTTAATTTTTTTTGGTGTCTGATGTAATTTTTCACTCTCCTACAGGGCCTGGGCACAACGGGCACGTGCCCAGGGACCCGCGCTCTTATGGGCCCCGCACTGGTCTAATAATCTATATACTCGTATAGGGCCGTAGTACGCCGTACCCGGGGGGGGGGGCTGGGTGTCGGACGATCCCCCCCCTCCCCCCCATCTGCTAAAATGTCCACTTTCTGAGAGAGTCAAAACGAAAACTGATATCTTTCTGTTGCATTTCTGGAGAACTCAGGATTTTCTTTATATATTTTCAGTGTTTAAGTTACGGAATCGTATATTGAATATTATAGAGCAAGATTTAATTAAAGGCCTAGGAAAAAATCTTTGTGACCTCATTCCTCACATGCAGGCAGAAAGTAAGTTTTAGTGCAGGCACTTTCATCATTCGGCACTTCGAAGAGGAAATAAGGGAAGACTTCCTTGCCTTTGTGCACGCCCAAGGCCTCACCGGTAAAGGTTTAGCCTGGCTCCTTTTGCGCACCGCTGAAGACCTTGGATTGGACACGACAAAGTGCAGGGGACTTGGTTTCGATGGAGCAAGTGCCATGATGGGAAAATTCAAAGGGTGTGCCGCAGTACTCATGAAGAAGTACACCCTGGCCAAGCCAATCCACTGCTTTAACCACCGGCAGAATCTGGTACTGACGAAGGCGTGTGACGTCAAGGAAGTGAAGATCGCTCTTCAAACACTGACCGAGGTGTATAACTTCGTTCATTCTTCGAATATGCGCTCTCTCCGCTGCACAGAGGTTGTCAAGCTTACCTCGGCCAAGCGCGAAAAGCTTGTTCTCTGTGCCCCACCAGGTGGATTGAGAGGCATGACGCAGTGCTGGTTTTCGTTGAATTTCTGCCTGTCATCGCTGTTTTTCTCGAAGAAGAACTTGACGCCACCGCTGGGCTCCTTCTCATCGCCATAGTGTCCCCCGCTTTCTCGTTGGACTGGTTGTAGTGGAGTGTATATTGGCGCATACTCTCGAGCAGAGCCGAACTCTTCAGAGAAAAGATGGCGACCTGGTGTCAGCCTATGCCACTACTCGTGGCATCGAGACCATTTTTGCCAAATTCAGAGCAGATGCGGAGAATCATTTCCACGACGTGTTCATGAAAGCGGGAGAGCTTTAGGTCGAGGTGGGGTCATCGCATAACACCATCCCTGTGCCACGACTCTGTGGACGACAGACCCAGCGATCAAATGTTCCGGGCGAGAATGCTGAGGAGTACTACCGCCGGGCGGTGTACATTCCGTTCGTGGACCACGTCTTGGCTGAGTTTAAGAGTCGGTTCGGCGACGACACAGTGCCTATCGCACTTCAGCTCAAGCAGCTCCTCAAAGGCCCTGAAACAACGGATGTTGCGGCTGTGCTTCAAGCGACGAAGCTCTACGAGCTCGACATCGGTTAGGTTTGTAATTTATTTATGACCTGTATTATGATCACCCTTGCTGCTTACATATCGAAATAAACGTTTAGTTATCTTCGAATGCTCGTATGGTGATGATTTCTACCTGTTCAGATCTGCCTTTTCACTGGTCGGATGTACAATTTGAATTGTTTCTTTCATTTGTCACATATGCGTTGATTGCTCGGGAGCTGCGGATTTTAAGCAAAGAACCGCCATCACTATCCATTGGCCGTCACTGTTTTGAGACTGTCGCTAACTTATGAAATTTTACCATCGGGCCAAAACCCCAAATTGATTTTCTGGATCCGCCCCTGACTCCATGCCTTCCCTCCCTCCTCTCCTTGCTTCCCACTTTCATTTAACCCTGGTTAATTATAAGTGTAAGGAAAACGGATGATAGGATCTTGGTCTGCTAGATTTTGATCGCCTATAGAGTCGGTCTGTCGGCACCCTGCTACGGGCCGCCTGGGCCCGTATCCTCGACAACTATTAATACTAAACTTGGTATTAACTTTCGACTTTAGTATTAACTTCACTCTCAAAGTGTATCCTCAACAACTATTAGCCTAATACCTACTATTAACTTTGGTATTAACTTGGAAGTGCTGGCGAGGACTTCTAAACATTTAATAGTAAAGTTAATAGTGAATCCCAGACCCAGACCCATATCAATATGGCCACCGGACTTCCTCGCCCAGCCCGCCTCCGCAGTTTAGAGTTTGATAGGACGTTTTGGAACTGTATAACGATGGTGAACTTGTCAAGACATACATATTAGACCGTGCAGGAATGGAGTATGTGACTGATTTGGTGAGAAGAGAGCTACAAGATCCAGTTCAAAGGGAGCATTCCCTCACCCCGGGGTTGAAAGTGATTTTGACTTAAAGGTACTTGGCTACAGGAAAAATGCTGCAGTGTTCAAGTGATGAGTTTGGGGGTAAGCCAGAGTAGTGTAAGCAGGGTGATTGCGGAAACTCTGGCCGCCCTCAGTGACCCGTAGGTAGTCGGGAGGTTTATCCAGTCTCCCCTTGATAGGGCGGAGATCCGTGAAGAGCAAGCAGAATTCTACCAACTTGCCGGTGTTGTGGGAGTGATAGACTGCACCCATGTGAAAATAATGGCACCAAAGGAAAACGAAGTAGTTTATGTCAACAGAAAAAAAAAAAAAACATAGCTTGAACATACAATTAGTGTTTGATGCCTTTGTTATTGATTAAAATGTGAAATATTCGAGTTAAGGAAAACAAAACATGGGAAAAAAACTTTTATTTATAGCAGAAAGGTACACACATGCAAATGAAAAAGATGACATTAAAATTGCATTAAACTGTAATTTAGAATATGATTTATAATTATTGTTGCTTTAAAATCAAGTTAGAAAGCAAATTACTCCTGCCGGTTATTCGTATTGAGATAATGGTGGTAAGAAAGCTTGTTAGAGACGTCTGCCAGTGTGAGGGAGGAGGAACGAAAGGTCGAGGCGACCACATCGCGAACATCATGACTTATGAGTGAAGTAAAACGAGGTTACTTGGTTTCTGTTTACAAAGTTCCAAGGGGAAAAACAACTTTATTGTGAATTCAGTGTATACTTTTCTGGAGTATTGTGTTTACTGAGTGAGTTGGTGACCAATCTGTTGCTATTTGTGTCTTGCTTGAAGATATTCATCATTGGATTCAAAGCTATGGTATTAATGTGCAATAGTCGTCATAACAAAATACGTAGTAATTAATTATATATGTCAACCTATTTATTTTCATGAGATCATGGTATGACCACTGAAAAACATAGCTTTTTTATCTTGGCTCCATTACAAATTCAGTACATAATTACTCTATTAGTGGAATCTAGTTTTCAGCATCTTTTATTATTATGCCAATATTCTAAGCACTCAGCTTGCAAACATGCTTAGGTTTATGTTGTCAGCTTGGGTTGGACTTATGTGAACACTTTACCAAGTGACCTAAGATTACTTAATGCTCGCAAAGCTATGGTATTAACGTGCAATGGTCATCATACCAAAATACGTAGTAATTAATTATATATGTCAACCTAATTATTTTCATCAGATCATGGTATGACCGCTGAAAACATAGCTTTTTTTATCTTAGCTCCATTACAAATTCAGTATATAATTATTCATATATTCAGTAAAGTAGTGGAATCCAGTTTTCAGCATCTTTTATTATTATGCCAATATTCTAAACACTCAGCTTGCAAACACGCTTAGGTTTATGTTGTCAGCTTGGGTCGGACTTGGGTGAACACTTTACCAAGTGACCTAAGATTACTCAATGCTACCATATAGGTATACTACATCTTTGATTGTGAGTTCATCAGAAAGCAGCATGAGTCTAATTAGGTGCTAATGAATATCCTGCCTGTATCACAGACTACATAAAATGCAAATATGATCAGTGCCTAAAGGTGTTATAAGCTAATGATGGTAAATATATATATATATATATATATATATATATATATATATATATATATATATATATATATATATATATATATATATATATATATATATATATATATATATATATATATATATATATATATATATATATATATATATATATATATATATATATATATATATATATATATATATATATATATATATATATATATATATATATATATATATATATATATATATATATATATATATATATATGTCTGCCCTAATGTCCTCCCACTTTTGAAGGCCAAATGACGCCCCTGATTGTAACAACGTATCTGGTAACACCCATGACTGGGTGCCGGTGCAAATCTCCTCATTTAACACCGAGAAATTAATCTAGGCTCTAGGGAACTCGGAAAAATCCAAGTTAGAGAGTGCTGGTTGTGGAGATTGAACCAGTGACCTTCGACATGCAAAGCCATGTCTGTCAGTCGAGCCAATAAAGGTAAAGGTAAAGTTGGGGCATACGCTGTAGCAGCGCGTGGCCTCGGTGCTCATCTCCGTAACATTGGCCCTTGAGCCTGTGGTGGGAGGGAGCCCATTACCCCGGGACACAGGGCCAGTGTGACATCCGGGTTACCACAGTTTCCCCAGGTAGTCATTTATCGACCAGCCCGAGAGGGAGGATGATCAGCTGGGTGAGCTGCACGCCGACTGCCCAGGCCGGGATTCGAGCCCGGGCCCGCGTAGAAGCCACGCATGCTGACCACTAGACCACGGAGGCGTATTGAAGCCCAATCTCAAGTGAACCCACTCACAATGGCACACAATTTTTTTTCCGGTAAATTTTGTGCTTTGATTGAATTTGTTAACCATTTCTGTCGAAAAACAGCACAGATTATTTTTCACCCCTTCCACCCTAACCTCCTCAATAATAAAAAAAAGTGACAAAATCATAGCCTTGAGGCAGTAATATTCAGCCCCAGCATCAAAAAATTATACTGCTGCCCTGTGAAAGGCATCTCTTAATTCCGATGAAGTAGGTGGTGACTGTGGTGGAGCAGCTTCATTGTCATCCCTGGCAGTGGCAGGTGTCATTGGGCCAGCAGATGATGAAACAGTGGCAGGTGTCATTGGGCCAGCAGATGATGAAGCAGTGGCTGGTGTCATTGGGCCAGCAGATGATGAAGCAGTGGCAGGTGTCATAGGGCCAGCAGATGATGAAGCAGTGGCAGGTGTCATTGGGCCAGCAGATGATGAAGCAGTGGCTGGTGTCATTGGGCCAGCAGATGATGAAGCAGTGGCTGGTGTCATTGGGCCAGCAGATGATGAAGCAGTGGCTGGTGTCATTGGGCCAGCAGATGATGAAGCAGTGGCTGGTGTCATTGGGCCAGCAGATGATGAAGCAGTGGCAGTGGTCATTGGGCCAGCAGATGATGAAGCAGTGGCAGGTGTCATTGGGCCAGCAGATGATGAAGCAGTGGCAGGTGTCATTGGGCCAGCAGATGATGAAGCAGTGGGTGGTGTCATTGGGCCAGCAGATGATGAAGCAGTGGCTGGTGTCATTGGGCCAGCAGATGATGAAGCAGTGGCTGGTGTCATTGGGCCAGCAGATGATGAAGCAGTGGGTGGTGTCATTGGGCCAGCAGATGATGAAGCAGTGGCTGGTGTCATTGGGCCAGCAGATGATGAAGCAGTGGCTGGTGTCATTGGGCCAGCAGATGATGAAGCAGTGGCTGGTGTCATTGGGCCAGCAGATGATGAAGATGAAGCAGTGGCAGGTGTCATTGGGCCAGCAGATGATGAAGCAGTGGCTGGTGTCATTGGGCCAGCAGATGATGAAGCAGTGGCTGGTGTCATTGGGCCAGCAGATGATGAAGCAGTGGCTGGTGTCATTGGGCCAGCAGATGATGAAGCAGTGGCTGGTGTCATTGGGCCAGCAGATGATGAAGCAGTGGCTGGTGTCATTGGGCCAGCAGATGATGAAGCAGTGGCAGGTGTCATTGGGCCAGCAGATGATGAAGCAGTGGCTGGTGTCATTGGGCCAGCAGATGATGAAGCAGTGGCAGGTGTCATTGGGCCAGCAGATGATGAAGCAGTGGGTGGTGTCATTGGGCCAGCAGATGATGAAGCAGTGGCAGGTGTCATTGGGCCAGCAGATGATGAAGCAGTGGCAGGTGTCATTGGGCCAGCAGATGATGAAGCAGTGGCTGGTGTCATTGGGCCAGCAGATGATGAAGCAGTGGCTGGTGTCATTGGGCCAGCAGATGATGAAGCAGTGGCTGGTGTCATTGGGCCAGCAGATGATGAAGCAGTGGCAGGTGTCATTGGGCCAGCAGATGATGAAGCAGTGGCTGGTGTCATTGGGCCAGCAGATGATGAAGCAGTGGCAGGTGTCATTGGGCCAGCAGATGATGAAGCAGTGGCTGGTGTCATTGGGCCAGCAGATGATGAAGCAGTGGCTGGTGTCATTGGGCCAGCAGATGATGAAGCAGTGGCTGGTGTCATAGGGCCAGCAGATGATGAAGCAGTGGCTGTTGCCGGAGCAGCTGATGGTATATTTTCCACAAGTAATGAACAATGTGCTGGGATGGTCTCTAGCAATACAGCAGCAGGGCTGAAAAAAAGCGTTATATATTAGTCATGATTAATGCATGTAACTTAACCCCTTAACTGCGGATTTCCTGCAAGAAAACGTCACCAAACCACAGAAATGGAACAAATAGTGGTTGCTACAATTCAGTGAAGAAAATGTAATCCTACACCTTGGGAGGGGATATCCAGCATACCAATACCACATGGGAAACACTCCACTATCCACCGCAGAGGCAGAGAAAGACCTGGGACTATTATGTTACCAGGCTAGCAGTGGAAGCCAAATCCATGCCAATCGTAGCGGATGGGTTAAATAGGTACGTAGTTGAAGAAAAAGGATCTTAAAGGTGAAATATTACTTATTAACAGAAATATTCCACTATTTGTTATTGGTTGTAAAATAATTGACTGATAAAGTGTGTATCTACAAAGAATATGAATTTAAGAGTGATTAATAAATTGTTTTAATGAGAATATAAAAGTTTTCCCCCCATAACATACAGGCCAGTCAATATTTCACTGCTGCTTGACTGTTGCTGCTGTCCTATCCCTAACACATCATCAGCTGTGTCAATGCTGAGTGGCTCTGGTACCCCTTCAAATACATGAGACGAGCAGCCTATGATGTCATCCACCAGTTTATCTACCACAGTTAATGTCTGCGTATCTGTGGTGCCACGTGTGGGGCACTCAGGTGCTGGGGGAAATGTCATTGTTATGAAGGGGCAGGGGTAAACCAGTGTATGCTGTGAGGCCTTGGTGTGGAAGTTCCCTGTCTGAACTGTGCAGCTAATCCCCCATGCAGTGAGGGCCTTTTTTACTCCCTCAGGGGCTGTGCAGCTGAGAGAGTGGTGGACATGAGTGTGAGTGTGTGAGTGAGTGTGTGCCTGTCTTGGCTAAAACCCTTCATTGGGGGAAGATAGCCAAGGTATTTCGATAGATTGATAGTCATTGACAGATGAACATCAAAAAAATTTATATATAAAATATACAGTTCACTGCTATGAACTTATTAACTTTAAGCTGAAATAAAGGCATTGTGGCCAGTATAGCTGCATTCTGTGAGCACATAAAAAACTAACTAATATAAGTTTTACATTTAAAGACATAACAACTAAAAAAAATACCAGTCTGCCGCTGCTCATTCTTGCACTTGGTAATGCGAGGCTTTGATTTTTGTTGTACGTTGTACCAACGCCTCTCACAGTCATCCTGCGTACGGGGTCCACTCCCAGGGAAGGCACTGTCAAGGTATAAATGTAAAGCGAGTATCTTAATCGTTTCACTATGGCATGCTATTTATTTCCCATACCTTCTCCAATAACATTTAATACATGCTGTGATGGAAATCTAAATCAGTACCGGTATTTTATTTACATGCATCATAAGACATTAACTTTTTAGTTGTTATGAACATGGCCATAAATACTACTTTTCATTACCTACTTTTCTAAAATGCTTTTTTCTAAGTTGGATGATATTACACAATACAGCTATACAAAAAAAATCCAAAGCATTAATCTTAATTCCAATCTTTTGAGTACTTCTAACCTAACATTATATCACCAGAAACTGTTTGACCAATGCTATCAAAATAATATTTTAATCTTACTTTACCATTCTCATCAAATCTACCTATTCCGATATAGTCTTAACATAAAATACTTGTAAAAGTGTTGAGAGTCTGGCATGCCCAACCCACCCACTCCAAAAAAAAAAATCTAAATAAGGAATAAATAAAATAACAGGTAAATATGACTTGACTCTCTTATACTAACCCCCTTTCCACCC
Source organism: Eriocheir sinensis (assembly GCF_024679095.1). NCBI lineage: Eukaryota > Metazoa > Arthropoda > Malacostraca > Decapoda > Varunidae > Eriocheir > Eriocheir sinensis. The sequence continues at coordinate 29,210 of NW_026110700.1, forward strand.
TAACAAACTTGGGGACCTACCATGTTAGGTTAGGACGTGCTAGGTAGGACAGGTTTAGCAGGAGTTGGTTTAGTTATGTTAGATGGCGCAATAGGCAACAACGTAAAAAAAATAAAAAAAATAAAAAGATTGTTGAGGGAGTGGGGGTTGCAGCAGAAATGGTCATGATAATGCTATTCACATGGAGCAGTAGGAAAAAGTATGTTCTGTTTGGAAACTCTGTGGTTGTGTTTGTATACAAAAATACCCATTTGACGAGGTTAGGTTAGTTTGCAAGTTACTTGAATCATGAACGTGTGAATATGTAACAAACAAAATAAAAGCGTTAACCTTAATCTCATTATCTTGAGTACATTCCAATCTAACATTATATCACCATAATCTGTTTGACCAATGCTATAAATATACTATTTTAATCTTACTTTACCATTCTCACGAAACTTACCTATTCCCATATAGTCTTGACATAAAGTATTTGTAAAAGTGTCCATAGTCTGGCATGCCTAGCATCACCCCCCCCCCCCAATAAAAAAATAATAAACAAATGAAAAATAATAAAAAATAAAAAAAGGTCAAATATGCCTTAACTATCTATACCAACCCCCTCTTACCCCCCAACAAACTTGGCATGTTAAGTTAGGATGTGTTCGGTAGGACGGGGCAGGTTTGGCATGGTTAGGTTTAGCTATGTTAGGTTGTTGAGGGAGAGGGGGTTGTGGCAGAAATGGTCATAATGAAACTATTCAGATACAGAATGAAAAGGTATGTTCTGTTTGGAAGGTCAGTGGTTGTGTTATTATGCAAAAAATACCCACTTGATTTGGTTAGGTTAGTTTGTAAGCTAACTGAAGCATGACTATGTGATTACCAACCTTGTTACAGCTTCTGCCACTTCAGTCCACGCTCTCTTCTTATCCTCAGGGGTGATGCTCTTCCCGTAACACCCTCTGATTGTACGTATTTTTTCATGAATTTGACGTAAGAAGACCGTTTCATCTGGCGACCAATTAAACTTACTCCTTTTCTGCGCTGGTTCTCCGGCCCGTAGATGTGCTCATTGGGGCAGATGACGTGGTTATGGTGCGGTAATTTCAGCAGAGCAAGTCGTGACGCAGGAGGGGAGATAAGGGTATTGACGAGTGACGGAGTAAAAACAGCCTTGGAGGCTGCTTCTATCTGCCACAAAACTCAGTATTTTCTTGTGTTTGCCATTTATTATGTTTCTGTTGTACATTTATACATCTTTTCTTTATTTTTCTTTTGAAATATATACTTAATTCATGTCGGATGTTTACGTTTTGCACGGAGGCGTCCTTAGCAACGAGCCCGCCATAAAGAAGAAGAAGAAGAAGATAATAGTAGCCAGGATTTGCTAATACTTACACTCAAAGTTGACGAGGATAGCTGTTACTCTTAATAAATTGAAACTATTAACTTTGATAGTAACTTTAAGAGTAAAAGTTAATAGCTCGTGAGGATACGGGCCCAGGTGATCTATTTTGAGAGACATTCATTGACGACGTAGGCTCACGTGGCCGTAGCCTATTCATGTTATCCGTATAATATTTTCTGACCACAAATTCCAAATTTCTAAAAATTATGATTGATAGACTTCATTTTCTGTTTATGTAATACTTTTTTTCTACAGCGTGTGTCATTTCTTGAATTCACGCAGGCTTGGGATTTGTGTCTTTCCATTCTTTACATATTTCCTCCCTGGTCACAAAACGCCAGAAAACGCTTCACGTACGTACTTTATGTGGTGTAGGAAAGTCATTACTGACTCGGCTGATGCCCGGATAATTCAGTTAATCAGGTAGGTAGATAATGAAATAATGATTAAGAATAATTACTGCAAAACACGTTAGGTGAAGAATCATCAGCCAAGCCTAATCTATAGCAATAAGTGACCCAGGTTTTCTCATGAGTTTGGAAGTGCTCACCTCAGTTCTAAGTGTCACTAAACCCTTGCCAGAAAAGCTGCAGGGGTCACAACAAGAACTGATGGGTGCTCTTGGAAGTGTAGCTACACAGAGCTGCATAGATGCATTTCAGTCCTATCGTGATGGAAATAAGTTCAACCAACTTTTTGCCCAAGCTGAGGAAAGGTACGGAGATATCATCCAGAAGCCTTGAACAATCAGTGGTCATCATAAACATAATTAAGGCTAACCCTTCAACAGCAACTCCATAGGAGTACTATCGAAGAGCTATTTTTCTCCCATTTTCGGACACTGCTATAGCACAACTTAGGGAAAGGTTTGCATCTAAACACATTAGGAGTTTTTTGTTGGGAAATCTTGTTCCCTCTTTTTCAGTTGATAATGGCTTTGGTAAACTGAAGGAGTCAGTTGAATTTTATGGAAATTTCTTGATGGAGATGCCGATCTCGTTGAAGATGAATATCTACGGGGGCAGAGTTATTGGGAGCGTCGTGAATCTCATGAGAGGTCAAAGCAAGTTCTTGAGACATTAGCATGTGCCAAAAAATTGGGCACGCGTCCAAAATTTTCCATCCTATTGCAAATTTTTCAACCCTACCTGTTAGCACTTTCACCAATGAGCGATTATTAAGTGCCCTTAAATTGCTTAAAACATACCTTAGGAACGCAGTGAGTGACAGTCGTTTAAATGGACTGGCCTTACTCTGTCCATTGTGACACAAATCTTGATCATGAAGTCCTTGATGAATTTGCACGTAAGAACAGACGCATAAATTTGAGGTAAACCAGTTACAATGTATTGTTGTTGACAGTAACGAATCTAATTCATCTAGTTAATTTTTATTTTATATTCATAAAATACCTGACCCAGTTTCCATGTATCTTGTAAAAATATGTATTACAGCAGCAGCTTGTATAAACGAAGATTATACATGTTATATGAATATAACATTTTTTTCCTTGCCAGTATATTACTTTTTTATCAGAACATTTAGTTCTAGAGTAAGTAGTGTTGTTTCGAGGGAAAATTTTTGCAGTCCAAATTACAGAAATGAACAAGATTTCTCCCCTCTCCACACCCACCATACTTCCCTTCCCTTCTGCCGCTGACTCTCATTCATCACCCCCCTCTCCCCTTTCCTCCACCTCTTCCCTCCTTCCGTCTCTTCCTGCTCTTCCTCGCATTCTCTCTCCTTGTCCTCCCCATCACCTCCCCCTCCTCTGCTACCACTACCTCCCCGCCTCCTCCTCCTCCCCGCCTCCCTCCTCCTCCCTCCTCCCTGCCTCCCCCACCACCTCCGCCACCACCTCAGCCACCTCCTCCTCCCCCCCTCCCCCTTCGACGTCATCCTCTTCCTCTCTCTCCTTCTTCCACTCATCGTCCTCCTCCTCCTCCGCCTCCTCCTCCTCCCTCTCCCTCCTCCTCCTGCCTCCCCCACCACCTCTGCCACCACCTCCGCCACCTCCTTCTCCCCCCCACCCCCGTCGACGTCCTCGCCTTCCTCTCGCTCCGTCGTCCACTCATCGGCCACCTCCTCCTCATCCACCTCCTCCTCCCCCTCCTCCTCCTCCTCCTCTTCCTCCTCCCACTCCCCTGCTGCCGCCCCTCCCTCTCCTCCTGTAGCGGCTTCCCTTCCGTCTACTGACAAAGTTAATAAGAGGAAAGTACTGGTGGTTGGGGACTCTCAAGTCAGGTTCATTGACAGGTACTTTTGTTCAAGGGATAAGGAAAATAGGCTTCGAGTGTGCTTTCAAGTGGCAGTCATCCAGCACGTATCTAACAGAATGGAGGAAATTTTAGCAGGGAGGGACAGCCAATCGTCTTCTGCAGTTACGGTGGTAAGGACAGCGGTAAGGTGGGTCGCGACGAGAGAGTTCGGCGCTTCAGGGAATCGTTCGCTAAAGTGAGAGACTTCGGGGTGCCGGCGGTTGGGGGGGTTGGGCCGCGGCGGGGGGGGGGAGAGGGATGGCTTTCCAGAGCCTTAGCAGTAAACAGCAGGCTGGCGGCCCACTGTAAGCGAAATGGTTGGCTTTTCCTTGACAATTGGGACCTCTTCTACAATAAAGCCACCTTGTATGCCAAGGATGGCGTGCATCTGTCACTCCAGGGGGTGGAGGTTCTCGCAGACTCCCTCGAGCGATCACTTAGCACCCTACATAATTTTTTAGAGTAGGCGAGGGGGGAGGGCCTGTCAATGCATAGCAGACTGGGACCAGGGGGCGCAGGAGAAATCGAAAGGATATAAGAAAGGATGGGCTAACGGCTTATTACACCAACAGTAGGAGTCTCAGGAACAAGATAGATCTACTGAGGGGGAAAGCATGTGTCGAGAAATTCGACATTATAGCTATCACGGAAACATGGGTGGATACTGCCAACAAAAACTTTGTGTCTGAGTATGAAATAGATGGTTACCAGATGTTTCACAAAGATAGAAAGGGAAGAAGGGGAGGGGGGGTGGCACTTTGTGTTAAAGACACATTTAAATGTTCCGCTAACAACTCTATTCAAACAAATAGCGACTCAGAATCAGTTTGGGTGGACGTCCACAAAGGGAAAGACAAACTAATTCTAGGGGTTCTTTACAGGCCACCCAACCTCAGCAGGCAGGACACTGATATATTACTACAAGAGGTAGGCAGGGCGAGCAGGAGCAGAAATGTCTGCATAATGGGGGATTTTAACTATAGGAATATAGATTGGGAAGGCGTGGTGGGTGATCTAGAGCCTGAGGATTTTCTGAAAGTAATACAAGATAATTTTCTCAAGCAGACAGTAACAGAGCCCACCAGGGGTAACAACATTCTGGACTTGGCCTTAACTAACACCGAGTATATGATCAGCGAGCTAGATGTTGAGGGAGAATTAGGTGGCAGTGATCACAAGGAAATTAGGTTTAAATTAGACTGGGCGGTGACCCATGAACTCAACCCTGTGTTGGTGCCCGACTTTAGAAGAGCTGATTATGAGGGGCTCAGAAGACACCTTGAGGAGGTAAATTGGGAAACCTTAGGGCTGGATGAGGGCCAGATCTCAGGGCTGGAACCGGAAAGACAGGGGAACCATGTAGAAATGACCTACAATAATTTAGTTAGAGAAATTGCAGAGGGTCAGAGACAGCATATCCCTTACCAAGCACGTAGGAAGGAAAATAACGACCCCAAATGGATGACCCGCAGACTCAAGCATGAAATAGGCTTGAAGAGAGGAATTTATAGGAAAATAAAGAACGGAGAGATCCATCTCAGGGGTAGGTATGTTGAGCTCGTCAGGTCGGTGAAGAAGAACACCCGCCTAGCAAAAAGAAATTATGAGATTAGGGTAGCCAACGCGGCCAAGAGCGATCCCAAGGGCTTCTTTAAATTGTACAGGACGAAAACAAGGGACAGAATTGGACCGTTGAAAACAAACACGGGCGAGCTCGTTGAGAATGGAGAAGATATGAGTCAAATGATGAATGACTATTTCCTCTCAGTTTTCACGCAGGAAAATCTAACAACCATTCCGGAGAGAGTTCAGATATATGAGGGTGACGAGAACGACAAGTTGAGGGATGTGATCATCACTAGGCAAGTAGTCCAGGATGAGATTGGTAGGTTGAGGAAAACAAATCGCCGGGCCCAGACGAAGTATTCCCAAGGGTTCTGAAAGAGTGCAAGGAAGTCCTTAGTGGCCCTCTTGCCGATATCTTTAAGATGTCGGTAAATTCTGGGTATGTGCCCAATCAATGGAAAGTAGCTAATGTGACGCCGATTTTCAAAAAGGGAGACAAGTCAGCCACCTCAAACTATCGCCCAATTAGCTTAACATCAGTTGTAGGAAAGATTTTAGAGTCAATTATAGCCCGGAGCATTCGGGACCATCTAGAAAAGCATAATTTAATTCATGATTCACAACATGGGGTCACAAAGGGTAGGTCTTGCCTTACTAACCTGTTGTCCTTCTACACTAAAGTAATCGAGGCGGTTGACAGAGATGAAAACTATGACATATTATATCTAGATTTCAGTAAAGCGTTCGACAAAGTCCCTCATCACCGGCTATTACTAAAATTACAGGCTCACGGCGTAGATGGGAAAGTTTTGAACTGGATCAGGGCGTGGCTTAGTGGTAGGAAGCTGAGAGTGCAAATCAATGGTAGGAAATCTGAGTGGGGCAGTGTTACGAGTGGAGTCCCACAGGGGTCGGTGCTGGGTCCTCTGCTTTTTATTATTTACATCAATGACTTGGACACAGGAATTAGTAGCGATGTCAGTAAGTTCGCAGATGATACCAAGATCGGTAGAGTAATCCAATCAGACAGCGACGCTACCGTTCTCCAGGATGAGCTTGACAGACTATATAATTGGGCGAGGAAGTGGCAGATGGAATTCAATGTCAGGAAGTGTAGCATTTTGAGTGTAGGTAGGAATAACCCTTACACAATTACTCCTTAAATGACACTCCTCTAAGCAGGTCTGGGCGTGAGAGAGACTTAGGAGTCCTAGTGAGCGCTGACCTCCGTCCTAGGGCTCAATGCATTCAGGCTAAAAATCGGGCAAACAGAGTACTAGGTTTCATCTCAAGGAGCGTGAGCAATAGGAGCGCTGAAGTCATCCTCAAACTTTACTTAGCACTAGTTCGACCTCATCTCGATTATGCAGTTCAGTTCTGGTCCCCTTTTTATAGAATGGATATCAAGATGTTAGAATCTGTACGGAGGAGGATGACAAAGATGATTCAGGGGGTGAGAAACTTGCTTTATGAAGACAGGCTGAAGCAGTTAAATCTACACTCTCTAGAAAGGCGAAGGTTGCGAGGAGACTTGATCGAAGTTTATAAATGGATGAAGGGATTTAATAAAGGGGATGTCAATAAAATTTTGAGAGTGAAAGAGCCAGGTAGGACGCGTGGCAATGGTTTTAAGTTAGACAAATTCAGATTCCACAAAGACATATACAAGAATTGGTTCACCAATAGAGTGGTGGACGAATGGAACAGGCTTGGGAGCCATGTTGTGGGTGCCAATACCATAGATACATTCAAGAAGAGGTTAGATAAAGCCATGGATGGTGAGGTAAGGTGGGGTTGAGTGTACAGGAGCTGCCTTGTATAGGCCAACCGGCCTCTTGCAGACTCCTTACGTTCTTATGTTCTTATGTTAAAAGTAATGTTTGCTCAAGTAACATAAAATTAGTACTTTTAAGATTATTTAAATCTCCCAGGTTTATGTTGTACTTATATGCTGCCAATAAACTTCTAAAATGTACAATGTATGTATATGTATGTATCAATACATGTATGTATAAAAAATAACAAATTTACCCTAGCGATCTAACCCGAATCCTCAAGCTGTATGGGATCCCTGCGCTTGTAATAATACTGGACGCAGAAAATTATATATATATATATATATATATAGATATATATATATATATATATATATATATATATATATATATATATATATATATATATATATATATATATATATATATATATATATAACGTTATCTCAATGCTAGCACACTAGACGCATCACATTCCCCCTGGTACACACAGTGTTTAACGTTATCTCAATGCCAGCACACTAGACGCATCACATTCCCCACACACACACAAGGCACACACAGTGTTTAACGTTATCTCAATGCCAGCACACTAGACGCATCACATTCCCCACACACACACACACAAGGCACACACAGTGTTTAACGTTATCTCAATGCCAGCACACTAGACGCATCACATTCCCCACACACACACAAGGCACACACAGTGTTTAACGTTATCTCAATGCCAGCACACTAGACGCATCACATTCCCCACACACACACACACAAGGCACACACACAGTGTTTAACTTTATCTCAATGCCAGCACACTAGACGCATCACATTCCCCACACACACACACAAGGCACACACAGTGTTTAACGTTATCTCAATGCCAGCACACTAGACGCATCACATTCCCCACACACACACAAGGCACACACAGTGTTTAACGTTATCTCAATGCCAGCACACTAGACGCATCACATTCCCCACACACAAGGCACACACAGTGTTTAACGTTATCTCAATGCCAGCACACTAGACGCATCACATTCCCCACACACACACACACAAGGCACACACAGTGTTTAACGTTATCTCAATGCCAGCACACATTGTTTAACGTTATCTCAATGCCAGCACACTAGACGCATCACATTCCCCACACACACACAAGGCACACACAGTGTTTAACGTTATCTCAATGCCAGCACACTAGACGCATCACATTCCCCACACACACACACACAAGGCACACACAGTGTTTAACGTTATCTCAATGCCAGCACACTAGACGCATCACATTCCCCACACACACACACACAAGCACACAGTGTTTAACGTTATCTCAATGCCAGCACACTAGACGCATCACATTCCCCACACACACACAAGGCACACACAGTGTTTAACGTTATCTCAATGCCAGCACACTAGACGCATCACATTCCCCACACACACACACACAAGGCACACACAGTGTTTAACGTTATCTCAATGCCAGCACACTAGACGCATCACATTCCCCACACACACACACAAGGCACACACAGTGTTTAACGTTATCTCAATGCCAGCACACTAGACGCATCACATTCCCCACACACACACAAGGCACACACAGTGTTTAACGTTATCTCAATGCCAGCACACTAGACGCATCACATTCCCCACACACACATACAAGGCACACACAGTGTTTAACGTTATCTCAATGCCAGCACACTAGACGCATCACATTCCCCACACACACACAAGGCACACACAGTGTTTAACGTTATCTCAATGCCAGCACACTAGACGCATCACATTCCCCACACACACACACAAGGCACACACAGTGTTTAACGTTATCTCAATGCCAGCACACTAGACGCATCACATTCCCCACACACACACAAGGCACACACAGTGTTTAACGTTATCTCAATGCCAGCACACTAGACGCATCACATTCCCCACACACACACAAGGCACACACAGTGTTTAACGTTATCTCAATGCCAGCACACTAGACGCATCACATTCCCCACACACACAAGGCACACACAGTGTTTAACGTTATCTCAATGCCAGCACACTAGACGCATCACATTCCCCACACACACATACAAGGCACACACAGTGTTTAACGTTATCTCAATGCCAGCACACTAGACGCATCACATTCCCCACACACACACACAAGGCACACACAGTGTTTAACGTTATCTCAATGCCAGCACACTAGACGCATCACATTCCCCACACACACACACAAGGCACACACAGTGTTTAACGTTATCTCAATGCCAGCACACTAGACGCATCACATTCCCCACACACATACAAGGCACACACACTGACACACAAGGCCGCAGTGTGATGTAGGGAACAACACGACGACTGTAGCTGAGACACAAGGCGAGCTGATCACGCTGAGCACAGCGGCGAGGCGTCACCCTGAATTTGGAGTGTGCTGGAAATAGCGAGGCGGAGCTGTGCTGAGGGAGCAGGGAATGTAGCGTGTGGGAACACAACACTTCCTCTGTAACAGTGGCAGCGTTTCACGGGCACGGCCCGTACTACTGAATAGGCTTTTCGCTAACACCCATGAAAAAAATAATATCCTCACCTTGATGGATAACAAAACAAGAAAGAAACACACGGAGGCAGGCGACGTCTGGCTCACTTCCTCTCTTTTTCTCTCTTCGTCTTTGTCCTTCATTCAGTCTCCTTCTCTTTTGCTCCGTCTCGTTCATGCCCGCACATGTTCTTCCTCTTCCAGCCCCAACACACTTTCCTTTCCTGTCCCACTGCCAGTCACCGTCTCCTGTCTATTTTGTCTAATACCTGCTCGTACATTCTTTCTCTCAGTTTCTTTCTATTCGTGTCTCTCCGTCCCTCCTTCATCTGTTAATATATTCCATTTATTCCTCGTCCTTCATCCGTCTGTATATTATCCCCGTTACTCCTTCACCCGTCTATATTCCTCCCCCATCTCTCTCTCTCTCTCTCTCAGTCCAGCAGTCAGTCAATCAGTCAGTCACTCAGTTAGTCAGTTAGCCAGTCAGTTAGATAGTTAACCCGGTAGCAGCGACGGTCCAAATTTGTGGCTTCACCTTGTAGCAGCGACGGGCCAAAATTGTGCCATGATATAACCCCCCCTAAATAGATGATACATAATCTGATCACAAATGCTTGGATATATATTATGAAGTGGTTTGTGTGAGGGTGATTTTTCTTATTTTTCTCACTTGGAGGAACCATTAAGAAACATGATCCCCGCTGCTACCTACCGGGTTAACCATTCACTCATTCATTCAGTCAGTCCGTTTGCCATTCATTCATTTATTCATTCAGTCAGTCAGTCAGTCATTTAGTCAGTCAGGCAACCAATCACTTTTTTTACGTAGCCACAGTCAGTCAGTCAGTCAGTCAGTCAGCCAAATCAGTCATTCAATTATACATTAGTTAGTCCGGCAGTCAGACAGTTACGTAGGTAGTCAGACTGCTAGTCAGTCAGTCAGTCAGTCAGTCATTTAGTCAGTCAAGCAATCAGTCAGTTATTTTCGTAGCCACACAGCCAGCGAGTCAGTAAGTCAGTCAGCCACTTACATCAGCATGGTCAGCTAGTCAAGATAAGTCAGTCAGTCAGTCAAGGCATTCAATCAGCCATTCTTAAAGTAAATCAGTCACTCTAGCAGGGAGCGCCATCAAATCCCGGAGTCTGCCTTACAAAAATCCCATTTTCTATCGTGTGCCGGGGCGGGGCTAAGGCCAGCGTGACCTTGAGGGCGGCGCAGGGATGAATGATGGGCCTTTAAACTCTGCCATGCATGCCGGACCCGAGCCAGTCGCGGCGCCCTGAATCACGCGTCGCCGGCTACTTCGGGGGTCATGTTGGTAAACCTTTCGGCGTCCAGGCACACACACTGGGCAAGGCTGTCGTGGAGTGGTGGGCGCGTCCAGGGGTAGTTTACGGCCCTGGCGGTAGTCTGACGAAGCCTCTGTGATGGGATCTTGAAAATACTCCTGAAAACTTTGTAAACGTTTGTTGTGAGGTGGAAAGCGTTAAGAATACGAGACTCAGGTCGGCATTGTCAGACGCTTCCGCCTCTCACATCAACTTTTTTCAAGGCCCAAAGAGGACATTAATCGGGCTCTAATGAGTGTTCGTTTAGGCTGATGGAACAAAAGAAGGGTCAGACTACCACCAGGGTCATGAAACTACCCCGGGAAATGCCCACAACTCCTACGGAAGCCTTGGCAAACGTGTGCGTGCTTGGGCGACGAAATGTTGACCCCGAATTCTTGAACGTATCAGCCCCCATGGCGACTATTTCCCAAGGCCGCAGGGAAGATGAGCTGGATGATCATGCGCGATTTTCCCGATCAAGATGCGTAAGTCATGAGCAAGTCTGAGGGCCTTATTTTTAACAGTATCCGGCTGCCATTACTACTTCCTCAGAGAGGATTAACCGGGCTTTCATGGGTGGTTTTCCAGTTCAGGGTGCAGCAGAGGTCGTGTAAACCTATCACCAGCATCACAAAACAGTCCACGGAAAGCCCAGCAACTTGTAAGTACGAGAGGCTTATCAAACAAGAGAACTGAGGGGCCAGACGCTTGAAATAGACACTTAAGCGGATAGAGTGATTAGCAAGACTGGTTTCTACTCTCCGAAATGTGTAAATACATCTATACTGCAGGGAAATGGGTAGGCATAGAGATTAGAGCACACAATGACACACACACACACACACACACACACACACACACACACACCGTCAGCTGTAAACAGACACACACACAGTGCTGCAGGGATGGGTCAGTAAGGCTGCACGGCACGTATTCTTAACGCATCGGCGCCTCGGTTCGCCTGTTTAAAAGCCTCTCGTAGAAGTTTCAGGGTTTTTCACGGACTGTCTCGTGATCCCGGTGACAGTCATACACGACCTCTGCACCCTCAACGGGACACCCCCGTGAAAACCCAGTTAATCTTCTCTGTGGGCTTGGAAAATAGTCCTAATCTGAGCCGAGACGTTTAGGAATATGGAACGAACTCACTTCAACCTCGTTTACAGTCTCTCTGTAGATTAGGTAACGCACACACCAGCGGCTTTGAAACAGGCGTAAAAGTAGCTACGTATAGTGATTGTAAGGCTGGTTTATATGTCTATAATGCTCTCTCTCTCTCTCTCTCTCTCTCTCTCTCTCTCACACCTTCTCCACGCTGGGCTTAGTGAACGTAAGGAGGAACGGCTTGCAATTTTCCTTCCTAAGTCTGTCAATGGCGAGCGCGAGATATTCATTCACTTCCTCTGTTGTGTTCTTGCCGCTTTGGGAGTCGCTGAGACCCAACCTGCGAAGGGGAAGGTGAAGTATTGCATGGGAGGGCGAGGCTGTCATCGGGGAGTTCCGGGCTAAGGACACACGGGCACCTGATAGAAAGGGGGAAGGTGAAGTATTGCATGGGAGGGCGAGGCTGTCATCGGGGAGCTCCGGGCTAAGGACACACGGGCACCTGATAGAAAGGGGGAAGGTGAAGTATTGCATGGGAGGGCGAGGCTGTCATCGGGGAGCTCCGGGCTAAGGACACACGGGCACCTGATAGAAAGGGGGAAGGTGAAGTATTGCATGGGAGGGCGAGGCTGTCATCGGGGAGCTCCGGGCTAAGGACACACGGGCACCTGATAGAAAGGGGGAAGGTGAAGTATTGCATGGGAGGGCGAGGCTGTCATCGGGGAGTTCCGGGCTAAGGACACACGGGCACCTGATAGAAAGGGGGAAGGTGAAGTATTGCATGGGAGGGCGAGGCTGTCATCGGGGAGCTCCGGGCTAAGGACACACGGGCACTTGCTTAAGCAAGAACAATAACTTGTAACATATATATTTCTGTTGCAACTTGGGGGCAGACAATGAAAGCGACGGACAATGAGGAAAGAAACACTCGTCGTTGTCCGTCTGTTTACCTGTCTGTTTTTTTTCTTACCAAAAAACCTAAAAATCTGATGAATATATTTACCAGTTCCACATGGGTGGACATCCCAAACATTTACACAGCTCCCTCCACACACACGTGACGGCCGTGCTGCGTGCGCCAAGTGCCGGAGGCGGTGACAGTGAAAACGTGTAAGAAAGTATTAAGGGTTATGATTATTTTCCAGTTATCATTCCTCCATTTTTCGCACTTCTTGAAAAAAAATACGTTCATCAGAAATAGAAAAAAAAGAGTCTGGATAGAAACTGTAAAACTTAATCTGTTGTTTGCTCAGCACGTAAAGGAAAATTGAGCTGCTTCTCCGTCACAGATTTACGTAGAAAGTTAATTAGTACGTACCACGCACACAAACACTCACACACACAATAAAACTTCCTTTCTGTGTGTGTGTGTGTGTGTGTGTGTGCTTTCCTCATCACATCTGATAATGAAGACGTTGAGGATTGTTTCGACACAGCCACTCAGCGCGGCCGGTCAGCTTAGAGAGAAAGGCGGCGACTCTCTCCTCACTCTTCATAAATAAAAGCGGATCAGCAAAGTAGCTTCTCCCGCGACGCCGCCGATGAACAACTCTGCGGGGGGTCCTACCTGCCCGCCGCACCCCGCCAAGCTCCCACCTTGCCCCCCCTGCCCCCGCCCCCCACACCCATCGCGGTGGTCAGAAGGTCAAAGGGACTGAAAGGAGTGTTATGTAAACCTTTCCCATTTTTTTTCATAAAGACAGGTGTGCTAGGATAATGTGTGCTGGAAAAAAGGTCTGTCAAAGATAAATCCGTGGAACTCAGTATTCAAGTATTATTCATTGGTGAAAGTTGTTAGTGACAGACTGGTAGGCATCTGGGCATACAGACAGACGAACAACGGACAGATACACACAACTAGAGACAAAGACATGAAAGAACACACACACACACACACACACACACACACACACACACACACACACACACACACACACACGCTCTCTCTCTCTCTCTCTCAAAGAAGCTGACAATTTTAAACCCCAGTTGACCAGGCGTTTCAAATGAAGTATTTATGGAGAAACTACTCACTGCCCGTAACTCTTGGACGCTTCTTCACACAGCCTTCTCCAAGGTATGCGATAAATACATTACTGCGAGAAATGTTTTCACCGTAACTCGTGTGGCTTTCCTTCATTCCTTGATTGCGGGGGAAAGTTCAGGAAAGTATAGAATTATGTAACCATCACCGTCACAGCTCGCCGCCCTTTCCTCTCCCCGCTGAAAGCTTGAGAAATGTGTGGTCGCCTCATCCCAAACGCCAAATAAAATAACGGCAACTTTTTGAAGCCTTCCTTTAGTAGGCGCCAGACGTAAAGAATTCGACGGGAAGTGTCGACTGGATTCGGCGGTCAGTAAGGAATTCTAAGGATTATTTATATTTTTTCTTACCGGTGAAGAGGTATGGATTAAGTCGGGAGGTTGCAACTCCCGGGGATCTGCTTAATAAAATCAACCTTTCATTGAGGGAAGTCGACCTCGGTAGGTAGATAAGGTTAAGCTGACAGTAAGGTTGTGGCTTAATGTCATACTTCTCGGTGTGCCGCGGATTATAGGCGAGATAAGTGGAGTAATCACCCACGGCCGCCTCCTGCCTCCTTACTCGTCGAATGATCAAGGGGCTGGAACCTCTAAGGCGATGGCAGATGTATTGTTAGACTTAGAAAAGAGTCAGAGTTCAGTGCGAACCTTGTGTAACCTGTTAGTGAGAGGGGAAAGGGGTCTGAAGGAAGGAAGGAAGATTTGATAAAACTAAAGAGTGGAATTTGATTGGAATAAACTTACATGACTCAGCACTGGAAACTTCATTGGCTAACTATGATGAAGTTTTCGTAAGTGCTGGTGAGACCCCGTTAATTACTGCTTGGTGGAATTTCACGGTCGGGAGGTGAGGTTGGCTCGCCCTACAAGTAACGCTGAAATAATGAGTTTCTTTGAAGTCGGCCGCACACCGGAGCAGTTTGTTCACGAACTGCATAATAATATGTAAACTTTTCCCCAGTAAAAATGATGAGTTACCTTTTGTGTTGTAATATTAACTTAAACGCACATGGGTGGTTTTCATCCCCCCCCCCTAAGCATTCTTCTCTGTTTTCCCGGTATTTTATCTCTATAGACCTACTTGGTACTTTGGGAGACCACTAATAAATAAACACTTATAAGCATCTAACAGATAATTCTTTCCGTTGCAGGAGCCAAGATGGCGGCGAGCCCTTGCCGTGGTGCAGGGCGTGGCGTCCAAGGGTACTGGCTGCTCCTGCTGCTTCTCTTGCTGCTGCTGCCACCACAGGCCGCCGCCGCCGGGCCCCCCGCGGAGAGCCAAGGTGAGTCTCCGCCCGTCACGCCAGAGGAGGTGCCGGCCGTGGAAGTCTTGGGGCAGGAGGAGTATAGTTACAATACCAGCAGCGTCCAGGGCGACTCTCCGCTCCTGCCTGACGACGCCGACGATTTCCTTCCGCCCATCATATCAACGGAGGCGCCCTTGGAGAACCCGAGTCCGCCAGGTGAGGTGCGGCTGCCTGGCCCGCCCGCTGCTGCCTGCTGTCTCGCCGCACGGCCTCCACTAACACCTGACTCGGGCGGCGCTGGGGATGCGGGTGGTGGTTGTATTAATGGTTGTTGTTGTTGTTGTTGTTGTTGTTTGTGGTGGTGGTGGTGGTGGAGGTGGTACTATATAGTGCTGGTAATGGTATTGTTGTTGGTACTAATATTGGTAATGATATTCCTGTTGATATCAGTGGTGTTGATGGTGGTAAGATTAATATTGTCATTGGTATTGGAATTTTATGGTTTATGGAGGTAGTGATGATAGTGATGGTGGAAGTATTTTGTGTGATAGTTGTTGGTGGTGGTCATGTTGCCGCTACTGCTTGTGGTGTGGGCGGGTGACAGGGCTGTTGATAAACTATAAAGGAATAGATAGAATATTCTTAATTCTTTTGAATGGCAACTATTCGCAAATAAATCTTGATAGGTAAGAAAAAATAACCGTGCTTAACTTTTATTTCATGCACAATGCGTGGATAACATGCCTTGGGTTCTTTATACATTAGTTATTTCCCAGTGTGTCGCGTAGGTACTCTTTCCCTCCATATCTGTTCCCTTTATCCCGTGTCCGTCCATTGCGATTTCTTAATTTTAGTTGCCTTTCTGCCTACTACACCCCTGGATTGTTACTAATGAGACCAGAATACATCCAATACCTACTTGCTCTATTATTATTATTATTATTACTATTATCATCATCATCGTATATAGTAGAAGTATTTCAAGTATGCCTATGCCTCTCCATATTGTACTCAGTCTTTCATCGCTAAATACAAAGTTCTCATTTACTACTCAACGGCAGGTTTTATAGTTTTTCACCTTCTTTGAATTCCACATATAGTACTTTACACCCAATTACATTTTTTGCTTTGCACATTTGCGTCAAATTATTACTATCAGTGGACATCAGATTGTTGGATCATTATTACAGTAAATATGAGATATATGGATAATTTTTAGAGGTGTTCATCATCAAGTAAAGTGGTTCGTGGAAAGTTGGTATCATAGGAATAAGGTCTGGAAACACGTAGTTGGAACTTGGAGTATGGGCGTTGTGCTGAGTTTTTCCGTGGCTATGGTCTAAGAGTCTTGAGGAACTGTCACAGGGAAATCAAGAATGAGCTCGGGAGGCAGCATGAGCCACGAATAGATGGCGTCACTATAAACACTTGCCTGCGCCACGGTGGGCTCGAGCCGACTACCAGGCCCCCAAAGAAAGCCTACCGGCACCATAGGCCAAGATGTAAAAATATATAAATAAAGGTAGTAGCAATAGTAGTAGTAGTAGTAGTAGTAGTAGTAGTAGTAGTAGTAGTAGTAGTAGTAGTAGTAGTAGTAGCAGTAGTAGTAGTAGTTTTCTTGTACTGTTTTCCAATGTATTTAAAAAGGTGTAATGTACAATATGACCGTAACTGGTGAGTAAAGGAACGCGTGCCGTAAAAGGGTTGCCCTTAACGTCTAAATTTGCATTCCCTGGAAAGGCGGACGTTGCGAGTAGACTTCATTAAAGTTTATAGATGGGTGACGGCCTTTGATGAGGGTCTGCTCGTAAAAGGGCATGCACTCTTAGCCATGGGTCGTTAGATCAATATAGATTTGTTAAACATGCAGGCAGGAATTGGTTTGCTAATAGAATGGTAGTCGAATGGAAGAGGCTTGGCAGTCGTGCATGTGGTGAATTTCACTGTGATAGGCACACTATTATTAATAGGTAAGGTAAATTCATTAATAGGATAATAGTTTTATTGTAAAGGTTTTCATTGATAAGATAAGAAATACAGCTGGAGCTCCTCCCCTGAAGGTGTAATAAGAGCGACGGTCACTGAAGGGTGTCTCGCTACCCGGGAGTGTGGCTCACGATGTGGCTCGCGCCTGCGCCGGGGGTCACTGGTGAGTGTGTTACCAGGCTGCTTAGTGAAGCATGACAATTTACACAACGACAGCACAGATGGTCGTGACGTCCAGGAAGGCATCAGTCTCTACGGACCAGTCATCACTGGTCATCATCTCGAAGGCTGCCCATGCATCATCAGCCTCTTCGGTGATGGCGGCCACCAATTCGGCGGATGGGCATGGATCATCAGCCTCTTCGGTGATGGCGGCCACCAATTCGGCGGATGCCCATGGATCATCAGCCTCATCAGACGAGTCATCACGGGTCGTCACTTCCAAGAGTGCCCATGGATCATCAGCCTCATCAGACGAGTCATCACGGGTCGTCACTTCAAAGAGTGCCCATGGATCATCAGCCTCATCGGTGATGGCGGTCACCAATTCGGCGGATGCCCATGGATCATCAGCCTCATCAGACGAGTCATCACGGGCCGTCACTTCAAAGAGTGCCCATGGATCATCAGCCTCATCAGACGAGTCATCACGGGTCGTCACTTCAAAGAGTGCCCATGGATCATCAGCCTCATCGGTGATGGCGGTCACCAATTCGGCGGATGCCCATGGATCATCAGCCTCCACGGACCAGTCATCACGGGTCATTGCTTCAAAGGCTGCCCATGAATCATCAGCCTCGACCATAGCAGCGGAAGTCACCAAGTCTGGAGCTGCCCATGAATCATCAGCCTCCACGGACCAGTCATCACGGGTCATTGCTTCAAAGGCTGCCCATGAATCATCAGCCTCGACCATAGCAGCGGAGGTCACCAAGTCTGGGGCTGCCCATGAATCATCAGCCTCCACGGACCAGTCATCACGGGTCATTGCTTCAAAGGCTGCCCATGAATCATCAGCCTCGACCATAGCAGCGGAGGTCACCAAGTCTGGGGCTGCCCATGAATCATCAGCCTCCACGGACCAGTCATCACGGGTCATTGCTTCAAAGGCTGCCCATGAATCATCAGCCTCGACCATAGCAGCGGAGGTCACCAAGTCTGGGGCTGCCCATGAAACATCAGCCTCCACGGACCAGTCATCATGGGTTGTCACTTCAAAGGCTGCCCATGCATCAGCCTCGACCATAGCAGCGGAGGTCACCAAGTTTGGGGCTGCCCATGAAACATCAGCCTCCACGGACCAGTCATCATGGGTCGTCACTTCAAAGGCTGCCCATGCATCAGCCTCATCGGTCCTGGCCACTCCGTCAGTGGCCGCACGCGGTGCAGGGCTCACGCCCGGACGGGATCGCCACACCGCCTCCCGTTGCACAGGAGACTGGTGAAGACGGGCCCGTCATCACAGAAGAGAGAGAAGTGGAGGCCGCTGATGTTGTCCAGCAGCCAGGCCAGTGGGATGGAAGAGGTGAAGACTGGCTTCCTAAGCGAGGCGCATTGCACCCTGACGGCCGCGTTGCCGTCTTTCTTGCACAGCTTCGCCAAGGGCACACGCAGCTCACCCTCGGCGTGGCAGCCTTGAATCCCTGCGACGCAAGACCATCCTTCCACGGGGAGCTTGACGGAGGCGACCGTACGCCTCCTCTTCAGGCAGCAGGTGGAGTCCTTGCACGAGAGCTTGATGGAGTCCACCAGGGAGGAGCCTCGCTCCAGGGTTACCCACACGTTGAATTTCTGTCGAGATGCAGAGTTTCCCATCGTTGCTTCGATGTGATATAAAAAATATCCGTATATCGAGGAAATCGGTGTTAGGTAATAAAAGGAGGTGCTATGTCCATGAAGACCGACTGGCCTCCAGCAAATTCTTTCTGCTGTAATCTTGCCTAGTCGGCTAAGTAGTGCAGTTCACGCGTCGGATGGCGGGTGACAGGGCTGCAGCAACACGCTTCTTCATGTTGTTTAATAATAATTAACAAAATAAAGGAAAATTCAAATTGTCGAGAGAGAGAGAGAGAGAGAGAGAGAGAGAGAGAGAGAGAGAGAGAGAGAGAGAGAGAGAGAGAGTAACAAAGAGGAAGAAGGGTATCTGTTTTCCTTTACCCTCGTTGTTTCCCCTCTTTTGTACTTGAGATGTTTACACTGTTATATATGTCACCCTTCTTGTTAGTGTTTGTCCTGTCAGATGTTTACACAGTTGTATATCTCTCATTCCTCTCTGGGTATCTGTTTTTCTTTATCCTCGTTGTTTCCCCTCTTTTGTACTTGAGATGTTTACACTGTACTGTTATGGCTATTCCTCTTGTTTGTTCGTTTTCTGGTTCCTGACATACTTCCCCTTCCGGAAGATCTCGCCCCTGAGATTTCACAGGTGTTGGTGGAGAAGATACTCGTTGCAATGTCTGCAGTTGGCTTGAGTCTGGAAGGAGGCGGCACTGTGCGTAGCGCAGGACATAGGAATACCCCACGGCAGACGTCACCAGCAGAAGAACCAGGATCACGACATGGCGAAGGCAATCCATCAATGGATTACAGGTTGAAAGGGCTGATCCGGCTCGACCACAGAATTTAGGGGCTGCAAGCCAGCTATTAGCTCCTGTAGGGGAATGGACTCAGCACTGCGAAGAGAACCTTGCCGAAGCGTCAATATACCACTACCCGTCAAGCTGACAGTATGTCTGTTTACAGGTTATGGCATGTGAGTGTCAGAGTGATGGGGGAGGCAAGTGAACAGGTCCAGTAGCCAGGACCTTTTATAAACATAGGGGGAAATGTTTTCAAGACTATTGTGTGGCAGAGGTTGATCACTGACTCATGTTTCAAGAAAGAGGCTGCGTCACTAGCCTCATGGAAGGGGCCTGTGGGAGGACAAACTAACATATGGTTATTCTTGTTACAGTGTTTTATACTAGAAAGCATAAAATATATTTTCCTATTCTCACTGAAGGCAATACATCTTGAATCAACACTATACATAAGAAAGTAAGTGCTATTCTGCACAGAAAATGGAAGGGAGTCGATTCGAAAGACATCAAAGGTGTCAATCGGATCTCCTCGCAAAGGTTTGGTGAAATAAAAATTACGAGAACCGTGCAAAGCCGTTGTCCTGGAGGACAGTTATTACATCCCTATATAGAGCTAAAAAATCAAGAACTGCAAGGCACAAAAGACCTGGAGGCCGAACCTAGGCTTCCTTTAATGTGCTGAACAACTGTTTGTCTCACATAATGGTTGGAGTTATGTATGTTTGCAGGGGAGCCTGCAAACTCAAATATAAATCTTGTATACGTGGTCTTATGTGTCTCAATGCTAAGTCAAAATATAACAATTCTTGTAGGAGCTTTTTTCTCTTCCTAATGCCATAATCTATAGTAAAATGGCGCACAACTTGGTTCAATACATCTACAGCTGAATATAGCCTATTAAAGGCAGATTGCATGGCATGCATATTACTTAATGATGTTGAGTTTTTCATAATAAACATTTAACTATATAAAATCTTTCTCAGTTAATGACTCTAGTCCTTTATTTTTTTATAAATAGCATCAACTTGAGCCTGGGTCGCGGTACCAAATAGGTTATTAGACAAGGATCCTCAAAAAAATTATTTCCCGTTTTTTTCTTTTCTATAATTCATAGAAGCATGCAGCTTGTTTTGAATAGTAGTCATCACATAGCCTAAAACTTTTCTTAGATGATGCAACAATGAACTGAATTCGTTTTCAAAAATTAAAGAGTGTGTATTTTATTGCTTTTACAGCTGGATACTCAGGTGACATTTGAATAACATTCAAGTAACGAAGCAGTTAAAATCCGTGCTTTATATAATGCAGCTAAAATATCTTCTGTGAGGCTAAACGGTACTATAGTCTCTATCTGTGAGGACTATAATATAGATAGTATGTTGGTGTGAAACTTTGGCCAGCACGTGTTGGGGACTCCTGTTGTGTCAATGAGTCGTACACCGAAAGAGTCAAATCAATCTGTGGTTTATTTCGTCATATTTCCGCTCAATTATTGCATTTTCATCCTTATACATTATTCCTGTTTTATATCGTATTAGTTTTGACACTACATTAGGCAACTCTTGTACCGTGCAAGAGCGAAGGCTTTATCTATGCTGAGGTGGCTCTGAAAGTTCGGGAGTAACCTGAGAAGGTACGGCCTGTGCATCAGCTGTTTATTGCTGTTGTAGAACGAACATTATTTAATGTGTCATGAGTAGCAGTCACCTCTCCGCTACGAGTCATTATTTTCGGAAGAAGTTTTCTCAGCGATTTCAGGGTTGAGCAATGCAAAGAATAGATCAGTGTCTGTCTCTGGATTTAAAGGGTATGCTCGCCTAATCGTTGGACATTGCTGCACGTCGATGCAATCTTCATGAAGGACTTTTACTCTATCTGTGGGGACCGTTGAAACCTTACTAGTCCTGAGGTTCCTAATTTTTACCATTATATCACTGATCTTCTCTATTACCCTGTAGGGTCCATCAAAAATAGGTTGCAACTTTTTCTTTTCTTTTCTTTTTGGTGTATGTTTGAGGAACACTGTCTCCAACGTTGATAGTTTTGATTTTTGTAACTTGGTAATACTTTTCCATTTCTTCTCTACTTTCTTTATTGTAAACCTGGCATCTATCATAAACTTTCTTTGCAACTGCAGCCATTTCCTTTTCATAGGAGTCAATACCATAAACTTTCCTTGCAATTGCAGCCATTTCCTCTTTATAGGAGTCAATATCATAAACTTTCCTTGCAATTGCAACCATTTCCTATTTATAGGAGTCAATATCATAAACTTTCCTTGCAATTACAACCATTTCCTATTTATAGGAGTCAATATCATAAACTTTCCTTGCAATTACAACCATTTCCTCTTTATAGGAGTAATTATCATAAACTTTCCTTGCAATTACAACCATTTCCTCTTTATAGGAGTAAATATCATAAACGTTCCTTGCAAATACAGCCATTTCCTCTTTATAGGAGTAAATATCATACCAGGGCTGCTGAATTTTTTTCTAACATAGTGTAGGGTACAGGAGGATCTCTAAAAATCCTCTCTCTGTCTCTCTCGATAAAATAGGGACTCCTTTATGGTGCGATAATACGCAGCATTATAGGCCAAGATGTCTATAAGTAGCATTATATCCCAAACGGACACATTTCCTAGAACATTCTCCTCAAAATGTTAACAACAGTATAATTTGCGCGCTTTATTATTCCATTCCCATTTGTATGGTAAGCCGTTATTCGCGTGTCGCACAGGTAGCTTCTAATTTATCTCCTGCATCACGGAATTAACGAACTCTGAACCTTGATCTGTAACAACTGTCTGAGGAACACCGTGTACACAAACAACATCCACGTACAACGTCCTTGCCATTTCGCGGGCTTCCTTACTCCGTAAGGGTACTATAATCAAATACCTTTTAAAAACATCAACTATGGGCATTACGTATCGAACCCCATTGTCCGATACACCCATGGGACCCACAAGGTCCATGTGTATTCTTCCAAAAGGAGCGGTGACGTCTGGATATTGCCGCCAAGGAGCAGGGTGCAAGTTCCCAACTCACTTTTAAAACGACTACCATGACGCACTTCCTTACATAATTTTCTACATCCCGTTTCATTCCAGGCCAGAAAGCGAACTTTCTACACCGACATAACGTAACTTTGGTTCCTCCGTGCCCTGCAGTGGCGACGAATGAGCCAGAGTTATCGCCTTGGAAATACTTGGGGGGTAGAATCACCACCTTAGTGGCTTCTCCGTACGGACTCACTAAAACACATCATTTATTTCCACCTGTAACTCTGACAGGGGCGGCATCTCACATTATGCCCATCTTCAACACAATATAACACATTTTCCACCTGTACCTCTAACAGGGGCGGCATCTCACATTATGCCCATCTTCAACACAATATAACACATTTTCCACCTGTACCTCTAACAGGGGCGGCATCTCACATTATGCCTTTTTTCTCTGAGTCTTTGCTCAATTTTCATTCATGGGGCTTCCTTCTTTTAGCAAACTTATATGCTGGCTGCTCATCACGCAGCTCACTAATCTCCTGAATACTCCAGTCAAGTGTGTGGCCAATACACTCACTATTCAGGTCCATACATATCATGTATTTTATTTTCTAATTTTTCGGCGCCTGTTTCTTTTTCTGCACTAGTGCAATACCTTGCCCCTCATTATCCACGTGTTCCACAGTTTTTGTTGTTCCCCATCCACAAACATTATCGCGCATGTCCTTCTAATTCAATCTCAGTGTCCTGTGAGCCTTCATCCTTGATAAAAAAAATCTGCTACTATATTTTCCTTGCCAGGCAAATGATTGATTGTGAAACCATACTCACTCATGAGAGTCTGCCATCTAGCTATCCTGCCGTTGGGACTAGCTACCTGTAACAACCATATTAAAGGTCTGTGATCCGTGTGGATCTCAACAGGGTAACCCAGTATTAATGGGCGGTTTACGTGTAACCCATAAATTACAGTTAAAGCCTCTCGTTCAACTATATTGTTCCGCTGTTCTGCCGTATTCAATTTCTCACAAAAAAAGATACAGGTCTTAGTTTATCATCATTATCCTGTTATTGCAATACTCCACCAGTATTGTAGTAGGATGCGTAGAGTGACTGTACCAAGCATTCCATCCTTAAGGGTTGAGAACGCAATTTTTGTTTCATCCGTCCATATGAGTGGAGTTTTAATTATTATTTTTTTTTTTTGTGTGTGTACCTTTCTTCCCTTTGTAAATCTTTAGAAAAGGAGCAACAATTTGTGAATAATTTGCAATAAATTTGCGATAATAATTAGTCAGTCCAAGAAATGACTGTAAATCATGAACAGTTTGGGGGGCCAGGACGTTTTGTATGGCCTCCAGCTTGCTAGACTGAGGTCTTATTCCCTCTGAGCGGATGGCATGGCCCAGGTAATCTACTTTGTCCTTAAAAAAGTTACACTTCTCCATCTTAAGAGTCAGTTTGGCTTCCTTTAAGCGATTCAGAATTTGTTCTAAGTTATCTGCGTGATTAGAAAATATATCGCCCAGGATAATTATGTCATCAAGGTACACCTGAACCTTGTTGCTTAATAGTCCTGTAAGGACAGTGTTTATTATTTTCTTGAAGCAGGACGGGGCTGTTTTAAGGCCAAAGGGGAGGGAAGTAAATTCCCAATGTCCTGCTGGAGAAGAAAATGCCGTCTTTTCTCTGCTGATTTCATCTTGGGGGATTTGATGGTAACCCTGTTTCAAGTCTAGGCATGAAAAAAAAAACTTACTATCTCCCAATTGATTGAGTATGGTAATTATATTAGGGAGTGGGTACCGGTCGTCCCGTAGTGTTTTATTAAGTGCCCGGAAGTCCAGACAAAGTCGTAGTACTCCATGTCTTTTTTTTTGCACTGGGATAAGTGGGGCATTATAGGGTGATCGCGAAGGGCGAATCACACCCCGTTGCTGGAGCGATATAAGTTGTTTATTTACTCTGTCATGATAACTGATAGGAATGTTATATGGACGCCTGTACACTACTTCATCAGTGTTTTGCTTGATGGTGCTTAAAAAAATAGGGCGTTACTGTTAAAGGTACTTGTTCTGTGGAAAACACTGTTATATATTTATCTATTAAGGACTTTAAAACCTAATTCTCTCTCTTCATTTGGGAATTTAGCGTCAACAATTTGATAGAGGCTTTTCTTCCTTACTTCAAGCTCTGCGGGCTTCAAGTCTGTTTTAGCTGTGTCAGCGGTCTGTACACTAGATACTTGTGGCAGATCAGCGTATAGCTCATGAGTGACAGGCTTCACAAATCCTAACGTTGTATTATCATCTATCCTTACACTCACTTTCAATATTCAAATACGGCACAGTGACATAAGATCTTTGATTGTCAGATGAAGGGGTTAACTTAACTATCCCTGAGCACAAGACTCTAGCCTGAGGAGTACTAACACAAGGCTCAAATAAAGCTTCACTTGCCTGTAGTTGCGTCACTAGCGTTATGTAACCTGCAACAGATGCATGCAGTTGCAAAGGTTCCGCTGCTTGGCAACGTACGGCCTTATTTTCAGTGAGACCTTCTTTATTTCCATCTACATTTAGCTAAGATCCTTCACCTCTAGATATAAGACATATTTTTCCTGGCATAATTGTATGGTTTCGCCTTCTATTATCTGTTTTAAGCTTCGTTCTTTTGTTCCTCATTTAGTTGCAATGTTTTCAAAATAATCTCGTGCTACACGACAAATCAGTACTCAACATAATATGAGTCGGCAAATCTACATCGCGTGTTATCAATAAGTCTTGGAAACTACTTTTTCCTTCCATAATAACTTGTCTTTTACCGTCATTTTCAATATGGTATCTTTGCACAGAGACAATTTTCACGGGTTTCGCTTCACAGTTATTTACTGCGAGCCCTAATTCTTTAATAAATTCATCCGTTAAAAACTCACACACGCTCCTGGTTCTAGGAGTGCTGCCACTTTTGCATATGTATTATCATGAGTAGTGCGATCTGCCTAACAAAGTTACTCTTGAGTTATGTTAATTATAGCCTTCTTTTCATTATTTTTAAGGTCACTCCCTTGTTCGTTATAGCCTTCATCTTATTATAATAAAGGTTACTCCCTTGTTCGTTATAGCCTTCATCTTATTATAATAAAGGTTACTCCCTTGTTCGTTATAGCCTTCATCTTATTATATTAAAGGTTACTCCCTTGTTCGTTATAGCCTTCATCTTATTATATTAAAGGTTACTCCCTTCGTTATAGCCTTCATCTTATTATATTAAAGGTTACTCCTTCTTCGTTATAGCCTTCATCTTATTATATTAAAGGTTACTCCTTGTTCGTTATGGCCTTCATCTTATTATATTAAAGGTTACTCCTTCTTCGTTATAGCCTTCATCTTATTATATTAAAGGTTACTCCTTGTTCGTTATGGCCTTCATCTTATTATATTAAAGGTTACTCCTTGTTCGTTATAGCCTTCATCTTATTATATTAAAGGTTACTCCTTCTTCGTTATAGCCTTCATCTTATTATATTAAAGGTTACTCCTTCTTCGTTATAGCCTTCATCTTATTATATTAAAGGTTACTCCTTCTTCGTTATGGCCTTCATCTTATTATAATAAAGGTTACTCCCTTGTTCGTTATAGCCTTCATCTTATTATATTAAAGGTTACTCCCTTCTTCGTTATAGCCTTCATCTTATTATATTAAAGGTTACTCCCTTCTTCGTTATGGCCTTCATCTTATTATATTAAAGGTTACTCCCTTCTTCGTTATAGCCTTCATCTTATTATATTAAAGGTTACTCACTTGTTCGTTATAGCCTTCATCTTATTCTATTAAAGGTTACTCCCTTGTTCGTTCGAGCCTTCATCTTATTATATTAAAGGTTACTCCCTTCTTCGTTATGGCCTTCATCTTATTATATTAAAGGTTACTCCCTTGTTCGTTATAGCCTTCATCTTATTATATTAAAGGTTACTCCCTTGTTCGTTATAGCCTTCATCTTATTATATTAAAGGTTACTCCCTTCTTCGTTATGGCCTTCATCTTATTATAATAAAGGTTACTCCCTTCTTCGTTATAGCCTTCATCTTATTATATTAAAGGTTACTCCCTTGTTCGTTATGGCCTTCATCTTATTATATTAAAGGTTACTCCCTTCTTCGTTATGGCCTTCATCTTATTATAATAAAGGTTACTCCCTTCTTCGTTATGGCCTTCATCTTATTATAATAAAGGTTACTCCCTTGTTCGTTATAGCCTTCATCTTATTATAATAAAGGTTACTCCCTTGTTCGTTATAGCCTTCATCTTATTATAATAAAGGTTACTCCCTTGTTCGTTATGGCCTTCATCTTATTATATTAAAGGTTACTCCCTTCTTCGTTATAGCCTTCATCTTATTATATTAAAGGTTACTCCCTGTTTTGTTCTTCGCTCATTTTCCGTTTTTTCCACTGCAAATGTGCATATTTATTTATTTATTTATTTATTTTCATTTGTTTATTTAATGTTATTTGTAGTAGTTAACTGAGGGGGGCACTACCCTGGCCTCCTCTTCCTCTGATTCTCTTACTTCACACATTTATCTTAATACTTCACACTATTGTCCATATGCTTCATTTTTTTTTTTCATTCATGACTTTTTATCCATACCTCACACTTTTCTTAGTATTTCACATTTTTTCTAGATCATACTCTACACTTCCCACCTGGGGGACGCGGGTTAGGCCTTTATAAAGTCACTCTGTGGCTGCATGTCCGCCGCGGCACACCGCCACCCTGTGAGGCGTAGAGCCCCGTGCTCCCCTCCATCCTGGGGTAACAATCCTAAAACAAACAAACCTGAGAGGCGGGATGCTGCCGCTGCCTGTCACCTGACACCCTCTCGCTGATGAATGGATCGCGGCGCGGGTGGAGAGAGACTGCCCATCCCTCTCCACTCCGCCCGGGAAGGAACTCATGAATTCTCGGTTGAGTCGCGTGTGCTACCCATTGCACTACAGAACAACAGTGGTTGGCCAGAGTTTCCATTACCATATCGTCAAAGTCCATGTCCTCCGGAAGAACCATTAATTATATAATTAAATCGTCACTATTATTTCCGCCACTTAAAACGAGCAAAGCTTAATGAAAATAAGAGGCGTTTTCTCGTCAGAGTAAATTAAACAAAAGCACTGTAAGCACATGTCCCTATTTATCCCTATACCGCTGCCGCCAGTTTTAGACCCTTCTTTTCTTGTATTAAATCAACTCTTTTATCACTCATTAATTACTCCATAAATGATTTCACCGTCTCGTATCCCTGGTAGCGTGATCCGGCTTAAGTTGTTATTGGAGACTGGTGTTCGGGGATAAACAAGGGAAAAAGAAAATATACATTTATTTAAAATTAAATGAAAGTAATTGCCTTACGCAATATTCTATGCTCAGACGATCATAACACTGGCATATTCAGCAATGGATACAACATATGACAAACGACATGTCTTTAAACATAATACTACAATTTGTGCTCAGTTGTTGCCAATAATAATAACACTCGTCATTCCACAAGCAGTGGTTTGTATCTCTCTGCTTACATCACAATATTTAAATACTCTCCTCACATCCTGATAACACATTCCTATAGTATAATCTACTACAATTTCACGGAAGCACCAAATTATACCACACCCAGTGCTTTCTACCTTTGCTTTACTTCGCAAACAAATAATCACAATCCTGTCCCACTCACAATCCTACTTCACATCTCCTACATTATAATCTCCAGGACAATACAGTCGGTTTCTCTTAGATTCTCGAATTTCTACTCACGATTAAGATCACAACAGCCATTCTCAGCTGAGTGAGTAGCAAGTCTGCTTGAAGCGAGTGCAAGGCTCGGTCTGCCCATATCACTGTTGTCTAGGTCACATTTTTCCTTGCTTGAGGCGGAACTACATCTTTGACACGCCTTCATTTTCTACATAACCAGTAGCCAATACTTCCTGTCAACAACCATTGGCTCGCTCATTATGTTATATTGTTTACTTCTCCTACTATTTGTTATTTCACTCTTAAGACACTCCCACAGTGACTTCTCTTTTCAGTTATTCGCTTATAGCATTTCGTCACACCGCACGTGACATGTTAGAGTCCTCTTGAATGGTTATCCACACTTCCTGACCACGCCTACTGGGTATCTGCTTTCTGTATGTGGGTCTGGGTATTTTCCATAACCTCTCAGTAGTGTTAGTGCTTATCAGATGTTTACAACTTTGTATATCTGACTAATTGCTTTCCTTCCCTCTCCTGTCATATTTACAATTCTTGTCTCCATATCTCCACTCGGTATTTGCCTCTGATTGGGGTCACTTTTAATTAACTGTGCTGCTATGGTCGTCTTCTGTTTGTCCATATTCTGGGTCCCAACAAAATTGGTAGGGAGGAGGAAGAAGGTGGTGTGTGTGTGTGTATGTGTGTGTGTGTGGCTGGAGGGAGGCAGCTATTAGCAAGTTCAGAACAGCAGTGACTATGAAATTAAGGCATAGAAGATAGGAATTAAAGAAGAATGAGTGTGATGGCAGTGACTTAGAGAGGACTGAGTGAAGCAAATGGCAGTCAGGACAAAATGCAGAAATAATTAAGGAAGGACAAGTATTTCAGAGTTTACCAGGGAAAGGGATGTAAAAAAGTGATGATTTTGGTTAACTCAGGCATTAGGAAGTTAAATAGCAGAGGAATGAGCTTGAGCAGAAAGCCTTGGGCACTGCAGAAGGCAGGAAGGAAGCAGCTGTTAGCAAGTTCTGAACAGCAGTGACAATGAGATGATGGCACAGAAGACAGCACAGGAAGGGAAGAATTTGAGTGTGGTGACAGGGACTTAGGAAGATGATTTAGGACAGATTGTAAATGCTTCATGTGGAAGAGTGCAGCAGCTGAGTATTGTAAAGGATAGGGAAAAGTTGCGTGAAAGGCTGCGTCAAGTTGGCAGACGATGAAGTTAAGGTCCATATTGTCAAACTCCTCACAGGCTTGCTCCATCTATTTCAAAAGGCTCTCGCAGAGGTTGTTGGGGTTTCCATGGGCGGTTTCCTGAGCCTGGCGGTAGTTTTGCATGGCTTCTGTGCCTTGAAGGAGAAAACACCCAAGACAACCCAGTTACTCTTCCCTGTGGGCTTGGGAAATAGGTGCAGTGGGAGCCTGATACATTTAGGAAGACAGGGACACAGAGATACAGACAAACAGAGATGCAGGGTGGTGTTGCCGATAGTTTCACACGGCTGCTGCACCCTGAACGGGAAAACACCACCCAGGAAAACACGGTTAGCCTTCTCTGTGGCCTTGGGGAATAGTAACAGTGGGAGCCTGATATGCTTAGGACCATAGGCTGACTTACAGCGCCTCATTTTGGGTGTTGATGACATAGAATCTCTCTCTCTCTTTCTCTCTCTCTCTCTCACACACACACACACACACACACACTCACACACAAACACACAATTACACTGGAGTGAAAAACAGTATGCACATGGAGGAAGAAGAGGAGGAGGAAGAGAAGGTGAAAAATTGATAATATGAACTTCAAAAATATATCATCCATGTAAAAGTTAATCTAAATTCAGCCTTTAAAAATTGTAACAATTCTGCCATACATCAATGCACTCATGTTATATTAAGTGTTCTCTTCACAGTGTCCTCATGATATCAGGCTGTGTGGTGGACCGTCCCTTCCTGAGTGGACAATAGTCGTGTGGCAGGCTGGGCCAAGGTGCCAGAAGAAGACATTAAGTTTTTGAGAGATGGGATGAGAAGTTTTCAGGTAAGAACTTGCGATAAGGACAGAGCAAGGGTGTTTGCTGTAGAGGAGAGGGCACAGCTGCATGTCACCAAAGAATAATCTTGATAGGGGAATGCTTTGCCTGGGATTCTTACACACTACTGACCCTCACACACCAGCTATTTCTTAAGGCAAAGAGAGAGGTAAAATGCATTCTCAGGAGTGGTAATTAGAGTTCATGGCACAGAAGCCTTGTCAAACTGCCACCAGGGTCACAAAACTACCTACGGAAAGGCCCACAACTCCTACAAAAGTCACGTCACGTGTGTGTTTGGGCGCTGGAATCTCTAAATAACGTGGCCCATTGCCCGCTCAGAACAGATGGCATCACTGTAAATACTCACCTGCCCTGCGCCATGACGGGCTCGGGCCGACCACCAGGCCCCTAAAGAAGGCCTACCAACTGTAGGCCAGGATGTAAAAAAAAAAAATAATAATAATAATAATAATAATAATAATAATAATAATAATAATAATAATAATAAAACAAAATAAATAGATAAATTGATAAATTAATAAATAAATTCCAGCAGCACTGACCTGCGGTGGAGTGCCACATGTTGAAGCAGTGGGAGCACACGTGGCCCGTCCAGTGGCCCCCGTAGTGGCCCTGGCCGGGGAAGGACGAGCGGGAAGTGATGAATGGCCGCCTGGCTCCCACACCCTGCAGGGGTCTGGCAACAAGTAATGGCCATATTGATAGATACTAAATGAAAGTATTGATATGTTATAAGAAAGAGGACTGGCGGGCACTCCTGAACTTGGTAGCTGCATGCCTCAACCCCTACCATCCATCATTTTAAACACTGGCTCATCCCTATGCTGCCCTAATCCCTTATGCAGGAGTCAGCCAGCCAGCATCTTCATTCTTTCATCCCTTTGGCTGGTAAACTCTGAAAGAAAAACAGCCTTCCTTCATCTGTATTTCCTCTTGCCAATGACTTGGGTATATCATTAATACATTGTAACGATACTAAATGCACACCACAAACTTACTGCAAGCACATCACTAATGTACTGTACCCATACTGAATGCATACCACAAACTTACTGTCAGCATATCCCTCCCTGCACCTAAAACTCTGAGCATCATAGACTTATGCATTGGTGGCACTCGTCTCTGACAGTCCGTAGAGGTTGTGGAGGTTGTAGTGGAGTCCGATGTAGTGCCTTGCCGACATGCACACCGTGTGGTGAAGAGTGAGTCTCCGACCACTGGTGGCAGGAAGGGTGGATGCTCCAAGTTGTTCTGCTGACAGCTGTGACTCCTGGACCAGAGGTTTGTGGGTTCATTCATGTCCTCAGAGTGAGTGCGTGAGTGGAGTAAGTACATGAGTGAGTGAGTGAGTGAGTGAGTGAGTGGGGAGAGAGAGAGAGAGAGAGAGAGAGAGAGAGAGAGAGAGAGAGAGAGAGAGAGAGAGAGAGAGAGAGAGAGAGAGAGAGAGAGAAACATTTGAAACATTTATTTATAGCTATTAGTTATACAAAATTATATATGTTATATGCATATATATATGGACAGAGCTTTAAGCTGTACATTTAAAGCTAGCCTGTCTAAAGCATAGCTTTTTAGGCAAGACATATATAATTTATTTGAAATGATTATGATAACTTTACATAATGTTAAAGTAATAGAATCATATATTGAGCATGCGAGATAACACAATAGAATAAACGCGTACATACATACATGCATACACACACACAGACCTATATATACTCATACACACACACACACACACACACATGCATACACACAAGCTTACACATATAAATATGCGCACATACACACGCATACACCCATTCATATACATAAGTAAATTGCACATATGTTGCATTAATTCATTAACATAATATTTTAAAGTACATACACATATGCACATTTATAAGGAAAAAGTGAATTAGTTAATAGGTCATTATAATATTAGTTTTTGATCGGCTTTTGAATGTGTTGAGGGAAGGAGCTTCTTGAATTTGTGTGGGGATAGAATTCCAAATTACAGGACCCAAATAAGTAGTTGAATATTGGAATTTTGAAAGACGATGAATAGGAAAGATCAGATTGTAGCGGTGACGGGTACTATAATCATGAGATGGGAGGAGGTCACGCATTTCATTCTTATTTTTGTACATGAGTGTAGCTATTTCCTGTTTAGTTATATCATCCAGTTTTAAAATTTTGGTTTCCTTGAAGAGTGGACTAGTGTGTGCTTAATAGTTGCTGTTAGTAATAATTCTTACAATTTTTTGGAGCTGCAATCTTAGGGGGGTTAAATAGGTGGTGTATGTTGTACACCAAATGGGGTTGCAGTAGGTAATTAGTGAATAAATGTGTGCATAGTATATTGACTTTAATACATTTTGAGGCATGAGATCCTTTATTTGATAAAGTAAAGCAATGTGTCTTGATAGTTTCAGTGTAAGGTTATGTATGTGATATTTAAATGATAATGAATCATCATAATCTACACCAAGAAATCTCACTCTATCCATTTTATAAATTATTTCATTATTGATTTTTAAATTAATCAAGTTAGACACTTTTTTAGTAGTGAATAGCATAAAGCAAGTTTTCTTTGTATTAATTGTAAGTCTGTTACATAGACACCATTGGTATAGTTTTTCGAGTTCATGATTTGCATTTAGTATAAGTTGATCTTGGTTCGGACCTGTTAAGTAGAGTATCGTGTCATCGGCAAACAATATACTTTTAGCTTTAAAGAAAAGATTTGATATATCATTGATGTATATTAGAAACAAAATTGGGCCTAGAATGCTTCCTTTAGGTACACCAAGTTTTACAGTGGTAGTAGATGATTTTTCGCTGCTAAATACAGTACATTGATGTCTATCTGTTAGGTAATCCTTGAACCAAGAGAGTATTGGGCCTCTGATCCCATAGTGGTACATTTTGTTAATAAGAATGTTATGGTGTACTGTATCAAAGGCTTTAGCAAAATCTATAAATATGGATAAGACATGGAGTTTTTGTCAATTGCAGAGAGTACATCATTAGAAAATACATTTAAGGCTGTAAAAGTGCTGCAGTTCCACCTAAAACCATACTGAGAAGGGTTTAATATATTCTTAATTTCAAGATAGTCAAGTAAATAAACCTTCATTAAAGTTTCAAAATATTTTAGAGAAAATTGTAAGTTGAGATATTGGTCTATAATTTTTAGGGTCATCATCGGGACCAGACTTGTGGACAGGTGTAATTTTTGCAGTCTTCAACAGAGATGGAAAAGTTCCAGTTGTAACAGATTGATTAAAAAGTATAGCCAAAGGGATTGAAATGAAATGAGAGTTTCTTTTAATATAAGAGGGTGATATATCATTAATGCCTGATTTTTTATTGTTTAATGACTTAATTACTGTAGCCAAATCAAAGGTGGTAACAATAGGGCACATCATAGAATTTGGAAAGTTACCTTTAAGATAGTCTTTCGAGTATCTATTGAAGGCTTCCGATATATCTGACGGATCACTTAATACTGAATTATTATACTGCAATGACTTGATATTGTTTGCTTTGTATGTATTACCTTTTAATTCATTGACTGTTTGACAAATCTTTTGGTATTTCTGCAAAAATTTGTAAATATTTGGAAATAATAGTTCATTTTGGCAACCCTAATATTCTGAGTAAGGTAATTTCTATATTGTTTAAAGGTCTCATAAGAAACTGTTCCAAGTTTATACATTTTAAACAAGTTACATTTATGTTTGATAGATTTAAGTATTCTGCCTGTAAGCCAAGCATTATGAAGTCTTTTTGTAGTTACATATTTTGTTTTAATAGGGAAACTTTTATTGTAACATTCATAAACTCTTTCATAGAAAAGATTAAAATTATCATTTGAATTTTCTAGATTTAGTAGTTCCTCCTGGTTTATTTCATGTAGCTCATTGGTAAATAGATTATGATTATTGGTGTTGAAGACAGTGATCAAAGTCCCTCTCTCTCCCTCACCTTCCACGGCAGCAGGGTGAGGAGGAGGAGGAGGAGGAGCTCAGTGAGTATGGCCCACCAGGGAACACTTGGGGCTGTGGCCAGGGGTGGCCACATCCCTGCTGTGGACCTGTGGAGGGTTACGACAGGTCAGGAAGGGTCAATGTGTGTATGTTTACCTGTGTTTGTATATGGGAAAGGGTTACAATCCTCTACAATACATCTTTAGGGGTGAGAAACTTGCCATATGAGGACAGACCTAAACATTTAAACCTGCATTCTCTAGAAAAGCGAAGGGTGTGAGGAGACTTGACGGAGGTTTACAAATGTATGAAGGGCTTTAATTAATAAGGTGTTAATAAGACTTTGGTGGTGTGAGGGCCGGGTAGGACACGTAGCAATGGGTTCAAGTAAGATAAATTCAGGACACAGGAAAGAAATGATTTACTGACAGAGTGGTGGATGAGTGGAACACACCTGGCAGTCATGTGGTGGGTGCCAACACAAGATACATTCAAGAAGAGGTTAGATGAGTTCATGGATAGTGAGGAGCTGCCTTGTATTGGCCTATCAGCCTCTTGCAGACTCCTTATTATCTTGTGTTACGTTATATCTCAAATGCATGAGTAGACTGATGGATGCCTCCTCCTCATCATATGCTAGCCTACTCTTATGGCTTGAAATAACACAAATAATGAATGCCTGACTCAGCGATGGGTTAGCTCAGGCAGGAGTTATGTCCCTCACTGACAGACGGACTGACTAACCGGGACTTCCTTGGGGTCACTGTCGTGCGGTAGAGCGGTGACTCACTGGACCACACGACTGGAGACAATGACGTCCTGATGGGGCACTGGCGGGGCGACGCGGGGCAGCAGAGGACACGGCACAACAGGGCAGGGATGACAGGGAGGATTGAGTTTAGTTATGCACACGGCAGAGGTCAGAGTAAGTGTTCATTGATCCGTTTAATTTGTCAAGCGTAAGACTACCTAAGCCTTTCCTTGGGCATGAAAACAGTATTGCCAGCTCTCCCTCACGAAGAAATGCCAACTATTACCAGCTCAAAAAACAATGTCAGCTTTTAAACTGTTTTCTGCCTCCCTTACATTCCATAGAGTTCATTTCCATCACTTTTTGGGGTCTGTTTGCTATTACTGACAGGGATAATCAGTGTGTTGGGTGTGGCCATTGACCCACAGCAGAGGTTCATGGGAAGCGTGTAGGGAACAGTGCCTGGCTGACTGACATTGCTGGGACTGATCTCAAGGCCTGGGTCAGCATCCTCAGAGAGTTCAGGCCTCACACGCCAACAATGGATAAGACTCTCTGGGTACTTCCATGGGTAGTGGTACGAGGCTAATTATAATTTGACAGGGCTTTGGTAGAGGTTGTATTAGTAGTAATATTTCCATGGGCAGTTTTATGAGCCAAGTGATAGCATGACAAGGCTTTGGTAGAGGTTGTGTTAGTAGTATTTCCATGGGCAGTTTGAAGAGCAAAGTGATAGTTTGACAAGGCTTTGGTAGAGGTTGTGTTAGTAGTATTTCCATGGGCAGTTTTATGAGCCAAGTGATAGCATGACACGGCTT
This sequence comes from Eriocheir sinensis, assembly GCF_024679095.1. NCBI lineage: Eukaryota > Metazoa > Arthropoda > Malacostraca > Decapoda > Varunidae > Eriocheir > Eriocheir sinensis. The sequence continues at coordinate 65,420 of NW_026110700.1, forward strand.
TGGTAGAGGTTTTGTTAGTAGTATTTCCATGGGCAGTTTGAAGAGCAAAGTGATAGTTTGACAAGGCTTTGGTAGAGGTTGTGTTAGTAGTATTTCCATGGGCAGTTTGAAGAGCAAAGTGATAGTTTGACAAGGCTTTGGTAGAGGTTTTGTTAGTAGTATTTCCATGGGCAGTTTGAAGAGCAAAGTGATAGTTTGACAAGGCTTTGGTAGAGGTTGTGTTAGTAGTATTTCCATGGGCAGTTTGAAGAGCAAAGTGATAGTTTGACAAGGCTTTGGTAGAGGTTGTGTTAGTAGTATTTCCATGGGCAGTTTGAGGAGCAAAGTGATAGTTTGACACGGCTTTGGTAGAGGTTGTGTTAGTAGTATTTCCATGGGCAGTTTGAAGAGCAAAGTGATAGTTTGACAAGGCTTTGGTAGAGGTTGTGTTAGTAGTATTTCCATGGGCAGTTTGAAGAGCAAAGTGATAGTTTGACAAGGCTTTGGTAGAGGTTGTGTTAGTAGTATTTCCATGGGCAGTTTGAAGAGCAAAGTGATAGTTTGACACGGTTTTGGTAGAGGTTGTGTTAGTATTTCCATGGGCAGTTTGAAGAGCAAAGTGATAGTTTGACACGGCTTTGGTAGAGGTTGTGTTAGTAGTATTTCCATGGGCAGTTTGAGGAGCAAAGTGATAGTTTGACACGGTTTTGGTAGAGGTTGTGTTAGTATTTCCATGGGCAGTTTTAAGAGCAAAGTGATAGTTTGATACGGCTTTGGTTGACTCAAGGATATTTCCCGGTAAACAAGAGAAACTGTTATGTAATGTATCAGTCTTTTTAAAATGCTTTTAAAATAGTTACAAATCCCCAAGGATGAAGTATAAAATCACTGTTGAACAACTCAGCTGAGTATGTCGGGGATGTGTCTGGAACAAGAGGTTCACAACACACTGCTTGAAACTTGCTTTCCAGAGGAATGTTAAGGATCACTGGATCTCGGAGTGGCATTCAACAGTAAATCATCATGCAGTACTTATGTGACTTATAAGGAGAGTTTCTCTTTTCAAAGTTACTTAATAAGGTAACCAAAGCTGTACAGAATAAGTCTTTGTAAATTTAGAACTAATAACCACAGATTACCCATTGTTGTAAGAGGCAGGTTTACCAGAACCCCCAGAGAGAAGAAGTTTTGTGGCAAATGTAGCAACAATAGTCTAGGATTACCCATAGTAAGTAACAATAGTCTAGGATTATCCATTGTAAGTTACAATAGTCTAGGATTACCCATTGTTGTAAGAGGCAGGTTTACCAGAACCCCCAGAGAGGAGAAGTTTTGTGGCAAATGTAGCAACAATAGTCTAGGATTATCCATTGTAAGTAACAATAGTCTAGGATTACCCATTGTTGTAAGAGGCAGGTTTACCAGAACCCCCAGAGAGGAGAAGTTTTGTGGCAACAATAGTCTAGGAGATGAGTGCATGTCAGGTTTGAGCGCATAAGCATAAGTTGAAGCAGGCTTGTATACTATGATAAACAGCCCTCCTTCAGCTCACAAAAGCAAGACTTGCTTATCAATACAAAGACAACATGCATGAAGTGTACTGTACATATACACAAGTAGTCCCTGCGTTGAAGACAGACTTGTTTACTGAGATGAACAGTGGACATGTTTAGACACACACAGAAAAAGAAAGCATGCATCACTGTATATACAGGAAGAGGAATGGAGGAAGAACAAAGAGAAGGGGAAGGAGGAGGAAATAGAAAAAAAGAAAAAGAACGAAAAGAAAAAGAATCACTACTACTAGGAGGAGGAGGAGAGAGTAAAAGATAAAGAAAAGAAGACTAATACTCTCATCTAAACCTATTAACACCTAACAACACCTGATCTTACAACAATAAAACCTAGTCCAGAAAAAAAAGGAAAAGGGCATTACCAGGAGAAAATGAGAAAAAGAAAAATGAAGAGAAAAGAAGAAGGAATTATTATAAAACCTGCTCCAAACATAAATACATAAATAAATACATGGATAAAAAGAATCACTACAAAGCCGCACTACTCACCAAAGTCCGCACTACTCGCCAGCCACGTCCACTTTTGCCACCTGCCGCGATCTGTGTCCAATGACCAGCTTGGTGGAGGTCTTGGGAGCCGTGGCGCTGGGAACTCTTCTTTGGGAGGCACTCACACACCCAGCAAGGTCCATGTATCCAGCTGCTCCACCCACACCCAGTGTCAGTCTCTGCCTGTGCCCAATTTCAAGGGTTAAGAAGTTGTGACCATTTCATTCTTTTCCCTTGTCCAGCCTCCTAAGTCACCCAAACAGCAAGACAATCACTACCCTAACCATGCCTAAAGTTTTGGAGATGAGCCGTGCCTTCCATATCCCTTGTCCAGCCTCCTAAGTCACCCCAAACAGCAGGACAATTACTACCCTAACCATGCCTAAAGTTTTGGAGATGAGCCATGCCTTCCCTGCCACTGTGTTGGCATCAGGTTTCAAGGATCAGAGAGAGGCAAGCACTTTTTAATTTTTTCCCCTTGGCAAGCCAAGCCTCCTGAACCCCCAAACAACAAGACAATAACTTAACACCATTCCAAGACCTTACCCAAGGTTTTTGAGATCAACTGCTGCTTGCCGGTCAGTGTGTCTGTGTCTGACTCCAGCGCCGGTAGGTGCGCCTCCTCGGCCTGCCCTGGCGCCAGCTGGCCCAGCCTGTAGGTGAGCTGCTCCACGAGGGCCAGCAGGGTGCTGAGGCTGCCAGACTGGCCTCCAGCTGGCTCACTACCCCGTGGAGGTGCTGCAGGCTGGACCCGTACTTGATCTGGAAGTCCAGACTCTTGTGGTTGACCTACATAGAGGAGGAACATAACGTTAAAACTGCAATTCTGGCTTTTGTTTCCTTTTACAAGTCATCATGCTTTTGCAGACACTTATAGTTATATTCTGCCTGTGACAATCTCCTGTAAAGTCACACAACAACAATGATGAACTTGGCCTCCAAAGCCACCAACCTTGCTGGCTAGAGTTAACAGTCAGGAAAAATAACTTGAGGGACAGTAAAAGAAGTGGAGCAATGGTCACCATGCCTGGCCATGACTACACGGGCCAGGATTTGAATTCCAGCCTGTGCAGGGCGTGCAGCTCACCCAGCTGTTCATCCTCCCCTTGAGGAGGGTCCATAAACAAGCAGCTGAGTAAACCAGGGGAAGGTACAGTGTGGCATTCCCAGGACTCCCCCTGGCCTGCCCCAGTGTGAGTGTTTCTTCCCCAACACAGGCTCAAAGGGCCAATGGTTTGCAGATGAGCACCACAGCCGTGCCACAGGCACCCACCTCTACCTTTAAGAAGTGTAAGGACAAGCTAATGACTCATTAAACTCAACCTCCACCAACCTCACCTGAGTAAAGTAGGTGTGAGGAAGGCCTGGTCCCCTCCCTCGGCCAAGGGGGTACTCAGCAGCCTGAAGTTCCCGCCCTTCAAGTACTGAAACCAGACCAGAAGATACGGTGATGCATTTATATACAGCAGCATCATAATTCATCTTCCATAATACTCTAATTTGAGGCAGTAACTGAGACACCTTTTGCTTGTAATTTGAGCCGGGAGCTCCATGAACCTTAAAGTACCCTCCGCCAAGATGCCCCCCACGACTATGGGCCCGGAGAGGTGGCCAGCTGGACTCTGGCTGACAGCGCCGCCACTTCCATCAGCGACTCGTACTCAGACACAAGCTTCTTCCTGGGCTCCAGACGAGTCTCTGAAAGAATATATACGCCTGATGTGATTTGGTAGAGGACAAGGATGAGTCCAACACACATGGGCAAAGAATGCAAGCCTGGGTAGTGATGCCGGGGTGCAGAGATATAACCAACACCATACCTCTTCTTTGGCTCTGAAAGGATATGACGACCTGACTTGGCAACAGAAAATGGAAGTAAAAACATGAGTAGGAGATTACAAGCTGGGATAGTGGTGCTGATGAGGCCGAACTAATACCAAGAACTCAATTTCTTTTTTACCTCTGAAATGACATATATGTACCGGGTCTACAGTTAGCGATCCCAGTGTTATGGCGGAGTGTCTTGCAAACACTTTTAACCATATATACACAGCCTCGCCCCCAACCCTTCCTGCAGCCCACCAGATGTCTAATACTCAGTTTTCTTTTATTCTGCCATCTCTGGAAAGAGTTAAGTTGGCTATTGACAATTTGGATAATAACACTAGTATGGGTCCTGATGGCATTCATCCACTAGTTCTGAAATCTTGTAAAAATCATCTGGCTTACCCTTTACATCTTATTTTTACAAAATCATTAAATACTGGACAAGTGCCTTCAGCATGTAAAAGTTCTATCATAATCCCTATATTTAGGAAAGGTTTGCACTCAGACCCTTTGAATTACCGTCCTGTGAGTCTAACATCTATATGCTGCAAGATGCTTGAAATAATTATTGTGGAACAACTTAATCTTTACTTGGATAATAATTTAATTTTGTCTGATGCCCAGTTTGGCTTCAGAGCAGGAAGGAGTGTCAAGGATCAGTTACTCTTGACTTATGATGACATTAGTCAAAGTGTTGATGCAGGAGGTACAGTTGACCTAATCTTACTTGATTTCTCAAAAGCTTTCGAGACAGTTTGCCATTCCATTTTGATCACAAAGCTACATCACTTGGGTATTTCTAGTAACATATTGCCTTGGATCCATAACTTTCTTACCGGCAGGAGAATGTCAGTTGTTGTTGACGATTAGTACCTGCAAAAGTGTGTTAAGTGGTGTTCTGCAAGGTTCAGTCCTGGGTCCCGTTCTTTTTCTTATTTACATTAACCACCTGACGGTATCACTTAGCTGCCAATATAAGATCTTTGCTGATGACTTGAAAATTTATATGAAGGTTCAGAGTAATATTATTTCCTCTACAATCAACTGTATAGCTACTTTCCAGCAAGATATTGATGTACTGAATGGAATGGCAAAATCATGGGGTCTTAACCTCCACCCAGACAAATGTGTGGCTTTGAGATTTGGCAGAGATCTCCCTCCTGCTGGCCTTTTCGACCAGTACTTCACTAGTGATATTCCTATCCCATTTACCACTCTGAGCAGAGATTTAGGGGTAATGTTTGATACTAAACTGAAATTTCATGACCATATTCGTTCTGTGGCTTCCAGTTTACTGAGATCAACACTGCGTCGTAGAGGCTTGATCCTTGTTTACCTTTGGTACAGGTGTACACTGCTACATTACTGTACCCACACCTCACTCATCAGTCGTCTTCTCCAACGAATCCTTTGATAGCCATTCTGAATTTTGCTTTGACTCTCATTCGACCGGCTTAGTCGCCGCACTACACTACCACCTGTCATCCTCGTCCATGTAGCTATCCAGTCTACTCTTAAAACAAGCTATCGTCACTGCACTCACTATGTGATTGCTGAGTCTATTCCATTCCCCCATCACCCTATTACTAAACCAATGCTTGCCTATTTCCCTCCTAAATCTATACTTTACTTATTTAAATCCATTACTGCATGTTCTATCCTGCTGGCTAATTCTCAGTACTTTACTTATATCGCCTTTGTTGTAACCCTTGACCCATTTGAATACTTTTATCAGATCTCCCTGCACTCTCTTGAGACATGTCACCTTATACATGACCTTGTTCTCTCCCTTTACTCCATTCCATCTAAAAGGAAAACTCTAGAAGTGCACTCCACACTCTCTCTTTCCCTCTCCTCCATTCCATCTACAGATAAAACTCTAGAAGTGCACCCACCCACTCTCTCTCTCTCTCCTCCTCCACGAAGGTCTGTGTACACTTGAGGGCCTGGCAGGCAGAGTGGGGCTGAGGGTGTCACAGGCTGACCTGAGGGTGTGGAGCCTGGCTGGGGCTGGTGTGGGGCCCTGAGTGGAGTCGTGGCAGGAAGTGTTCTGCTGTGTGGGGCGCCGCGCCCTGGCCAGGGTGGGGATGAGGGTGTCACAGACCACGCGGCCAGCCACACACCACTTCTTCTTCTTCGTGGGTGTTTTATGGGGCTAGTTAGGCTGTGGGCCCACAGCCTCCAGAGCCCCGTCAGTGGTAGTTGTTATCAGGAGTCGTTGGTTGTGTTGGCCGTCCTGTCACCTGGGCGGGAGTTAGATACTGTCGAGTTGCCCCGACTTCTGCAGGAAGGTTTTCGTGCACTTGAGGGCGTGGAAGGCAGTGTTGGGGCTGAGGGCGTCGCTGCCCAGCAGGTCCTCTAGGGTTGGCCTGTGAATACGGAGACTGGTTAAAGCCACACACCACTCTGTTTACATGTAGGGCGGCATAGTCCTGATGATGATGATGATGATGTTGTTGTTCTTGCCTTTGTCTTTGCAACGGCGCCTCCTGAACGATGTTTAGAAAAGAGAGAGAGAGAGAGAGAGAGAGAGAGAGAGAGAGAGAGAGAGAGAGAGAGAGAGAGAGAGAGAGAGAGAGAGAGAGAGAGAGAGAGAGAGAGAGAGAGAGAGAGAGAGAGATTTACATAGATTTACATAGAAAATCAGACCACACAGACCTCATGGTTCAGACTAGGTGGTCTGTCCTTAAACCTAAGTGAATCTACACTAATCAGATGGCTCCAAAACGTTGCTTTTCTACTCTAGTTAATATTAAGTTCAAGGAAGTGACGGTCGAGCTTGTCTTTAAAGGAGTCAATCGTGTTACACTGGACCACTGATGGTGGGAGCTTATTCCATTCTCGCACTACAACGTTGGTGAAGAAAAATTTGGTGCAGTCTGAATTTACTTGTCTACATTTGAGTTTTGTGCCATTGCTCCTCGTTCGCAAAGTGTCATCGATCATAAACAATTTTGTTCTGTCTACATTCGTGAAACCATTAAGTATTTTAAAACATTCGATCAGTTTTCCTCAGAGGCGATGTTTCTCAAGAGAGAACATGTTAAGGGTGGAAAGCCTTTCTTCGTAGGATTTGTTGCGCAAGGAAGGGATCATTTTTGTTGCTTGACGCTGAACACCTTCTAGTTTAGCAATGTCCTTTGCATGCTGGGGAGACCAAAACTGTACCGCATATTCCAAGTGGGGTCTGACTAAACTATTGTAGAGCGGAAGTATTACACCTTTATTCTTGAATAAAAAGTTTCTTTTAATGAAGCCCAACATTCTGTTCGCTTTATTTGCTGCATCGATGCATTGCTGTGAGAATTTGAGGTTTGACGCGATTTTAATCCCCAGGTCCTTAACGCATTGAACGCTTGTGAGTTTAACGCCGCGTATTTCGTAATCGAACTTCTTATTTTTTGTTCCAACTTGAAGGACCTGGCACTTGTCTACGTTAAAGGGCATCTCCCATCTATCCGACCAAGCTGAAATTTTGTGCAAATCCTCTTGGAGGCTTTGTCTGTCTTCGTCAGTGAGAATCGAGTTACCAATCTTTGTGTCGTCTGCAAATTTACTAATGCGATTATTGAGTCCAACATCCACGTCGTTGATGTAAATAATGAAGAGCACTGGGCTAAGAACCGAGCCCTGAGGGACGCCACTAGTGACCGGCGCCCACTCTGAGTTAAATCCGTCAATCACCACTCTTTGTTGTCTGTTGCTCAACCAATTCGCGATCCATTGGTTTACTTGACCGTCAATGCCTATTTGCTTTAATTTATAAAGAAATTTATGATGTGGGACTTTATCAAACGCTTTCTGGAAATCAAGATAGACTACGTCCACTGATTTGGTTACGTCATAAATTGAGAAGAGATCGTTATAAAAGGTCAGTAGGTTTGACAGGCAGGATCTTTTGTTACGGAAGCCATGTTGTGAATCCCCAATTAATGAGTGGCTTTCGAGGTAACTCACAATTTTGTCTCTAATTATGCTCTCGAGTAGCTTACCTACAATTGAAGTTGGACTAATGGGTCGGTAGTTACCTGGTATTTTTTTGTCTCCTTTCTTAAAAATCGGTGTCACGTTAGCCTTTTTCCAATCCGAAGGGACGATGCCTTGTCGCAAGAACATATTGAATACGGTAGTGAGGGAGGAGAGTATTTCGCTCTTTGTTTCTTTAAGCAGTATAGGATATACTTTGTCGGGTCCGGGACTTTTATTTGTTTTAAGTGAATGGAGAGCTTTAAGGACTTCATTGGTTGTTATTTCAAAATTAGGCAGTGCATGCTCGAGATTTACAATAGTACTGGTGTTGTTGGTAGCGAGAAGAAGACTGTTAGTATTAAACACCGAGGAAAAGTAATTGTTTAAGAGGTTTGCAATGTGTTGGCTGAGAGAGAGAGAGAGAGAGAGAGAGAGAGAGAGAGAGAGAGAGAGAGAGAGAGAGAGAGAGAGAGAGAGAGAGAGAGAGAGTAAAAAAGGGGGATAAAGAAAGAGAATAAGTAAGACATTAGAGAACATATCAAAGAGGAGGTAAAGGAGGGTGTTATGTGGTGATGAGGATAGGAGAAAGAGGAAGGGGAGAGGGGATCGAGGAGAGTAATAAAGAGATTGATTGATAGTTTATTGTTGCAAGTAAACAACAATGGAGAAGGGAGGAGGATAGCTGGGCACGATAACAGAAAACCTTATTCCGGATAACCGATAACTGATAATGGAAAACCTTATCGGTGATAACCGATATTCGTTAACTGGAGACACAAATATAGGCGATAACCGATAACCAATACCGATATAAATCCACAATTCCGATAATAGCTAGCGATAAGTCCGACAGGCAGTGGCTGAACTGGTAGCGTGCTGGGCCCACATTCACCGCGTGATGTACGACGCGGGTTCGAATCCCCACGCTACCACCTCGGATTTTTCAATCACCGCCGAGTGGCTCAAAACTACCCACATGCTGTCCTGAAGACCACCCATCAACAAGGACTCTAGAGGAAGCCGTCCAAGCGAATCAAGAACGAGTTCCGGGGGGCAGCATGAGCCAATGCAAGATGGCGCCACTATAAACACTCGCCTGCGCCAGAACGGGCTGGGCCGACCATCAGGCCCCACCGGGAAGAAGCCTTGGGCCGACCATCAGGTCCCACCGGGAAGAAGCCTACCGGTGCAATAGGCTGCGACGTAAAAAAAAAAAAAAAAAAGGCGAAAACGATACTATATTGATATTTCAAATAAAAAAAAACATAGATGAATTCAAATTTTCATTATCTGTATTTTAGAAAACTTACAAAACCTGAAAACCACACGTTGACACGTACCTATGGACGGTAATACTAGAAACGCCTGAACCGGTGTTGTGTTATTTGGCGTCCCCACCGTCAAAAGCTGGCGCTTTTGTTACAGAGCTCCGAGGTAGGTGTGAAATCAATGAAGTTCAGTTTCCCACTGAGCACACACAGAGGCAGCCTGACAGGTTGATGCGTGATGACTGGTGCAAAGTGAACCTGTTCAAACATGAGAAGGAATGCTATCCCCCAACAAGCACGTTTCATTGGCAATAATATCACATTAATGTGTGTTCCCAAATGGGAACCTTGGCAGTTAATGGGTTAAATAACATACAAACATAAGCGCAGGGAGAGAGAGAGAGAGAGAGAGAGAGAGAGAGAGAGAGAGAGAGAGAGAGAGAGAGAGAGAGAGAGAGAGAGAGAGAGAGAGAGAGAGAGAGATACACACCACAACAAAGAACAAAGCAAACTTTAACTAGGAACACACACACACACACACACACACACACACACACACACACACACACACTCCCTCCTCCCCCATCAAGGCAAAAGGAATAAAACAACACAGCAAAGTGGGAATGGGAATATGAAACGACGCTGCAGAGAGGGAGGAATAGGAATAGGAACAGGTGGTTGGGCGGGAGTGGGAAAGGAAAGGCAGAACGTTAGCAGGAATAGAAGTTTGGAATACCGTGACACAACTGAAAGATGAACCTGGAATGTAGGAATCAAGAGGAATAGGAAGCAATGATGCTTGTTGAACGGAATGGCAAGACGCTGAGTAAAGTAGGAATGGAGATGTGAGAAAGCTTGGAATACCGTGACCTATGCAAGATACATCAGGAATTACTGGAACAATTGGAACCTAACCTGGAATACGAGGAAACGAAACAGACATCAGTAATAATAATTGAAAAGGAAGTGAATAGGTTGGAATAGGAGGAGACTGAAATCCGTGAAATTTGCAAGATATACATTAGGAATTAGTTGAAAAATTTGAACATGAGCCAGGAATACGGGAATACGAAACACACGTTAGTAATAGGTATCAATGAAGCTTGTAGGAATAAATGACTGGAAAGCCGTGAAATATGAAAAGTAGTAGTAGTAGTAGTAGTAGTAGTAGTAGTAGTAGTAGGAGGAGGAGGAGGAGGAGGAGAAAGAGGAGTAGGAGGATTGAGTGAGGGAAAGAGAGAGAGAGAGAGAGAGAGAGAGAGAGAGAGAGAGAGAGCGAGAGAGAGAGTTATGAACTATATCATAAACTATTACATGATAATTAAACTATTCTAAACGATATTATCCATTGGATAATATCGTTTAGAATAGTTTAATTATCACTATTCTAAACGATATTATCCATTGGATAATATCGTTTAGAATAGTTTAATTATGTAATAGTTTATGATATAGTCTCTCTCTCTCTCTCTCTCTCTCTCTCTCTCTCTCTCTCTCCTCTCTCCCTCCTCCTACTCCTCCTACTACTACTACTACTACTACTACTACTACTACTACTACTTTTCATATTTCACGGCTTTCCAGTCATTTATTCCTACAAGCTTCATTGATACCTATTACTAACGTGTGTTTCGTATTCCCGTATTCCTGGCTCATGTTCAAATTTTTCAACTAATTCCTAATGTATATCTTGCAAATTTCACGGATTTCAGTCTCCTCCTATTCCAACCTATTCACTTCCTTTTCAATTATTATTACTGATGTCTGTTTCGTTTCCTCGTATTCCAGGTTAGGTTCCAATTGTTCCAGTAATTCCTGATGTATCTTGCATAGGTCACGGTATTCCAAGCTTTCTCACATCTCCATTCCTACTTTACTCAGCGTCTTGCCATTCCGTTCAACAAGCATCATTGCTTCCTATTCCTCTTGATTCCTACATTCCAGGTTCATCTTCCAGTTGTGTCACGGTATTCCAAACTTCTATTCCTGCTAACGTTCTGCCTTTCCTTTCCCACTCCCGCCCAACCACCTGTTCTTGTAGGAATAAATGACTGGAAAGCCGTGAAATATGAAAAGTAGTAGTAGTAGTAGTAGTAGTAGTAGTAGTAGTAGTAGTAGGAGGAGGAGGAGGAGGAGGAGAAAGAGGAGTAGGAGGAGGATTGAGAGAGGGAAAGTGAGAGAGAGAGAGAGAGAGAGAGAGAGAGAGAGAGAGAGAGAGAGAGAGAGAGAGAGAGAGAGAGAGAGAGAGAGAGAGAGAGAGAGAGAGAGAGAGAGAGAGTTATGAACTATATCATAAACTATTACATGATAATTAAACTATTCTAAACGATATTATCCAAACTTATTCACTCATGTATTCACTCTCTTCCCCTTTCCCTCGCCCTCCCTCTTCTCCAGGGTTGTTGATTTTATAAATATTTTTTTTAAATAAAAAATCGGATTTTTTTTATTTAAATCAGATTTTTTTATTTATATCGAATTTTGTAATTTCTTTTTTTATAAATGAAAATAATTAAATGAATGTAAACCTCAATATTCTCTACATTAGTTTGCAACACTTGTTGGAGTATTCTTGTATTAGATTCCATCTTTATGAGTAACCCGGCTGGTAGGCCAGTCAATAGGGGATTGAATAAGGAAAAAATTCATGGAAAGCTGGAACAAGCTTCATTATCTTTGTAATAGGGTACTTAATAACATATTAATTTTGCACCCCTCTACCGTCCCGGATTTGGCCGCCATCTTGGAAAAATGGTGGCGAAAAATAGTTTTTTGCAAATATCTCGCTTGGGACTCACTTTACCAGAAAATATGTCAATACATAAAATAATCTACGCAAAATTTCCTATAATTACTCTTCTATGCATATTTTTGATATGTCACACCGTTTTCGTGCCAAGCCTATGAAAAAGTTTGCGGCTTGTTTTGCCTATACCCCCAATCTCCAAAATTTGTCTCAAGGGTGTATTTCCTCTTTTTGTTTCTGGCTTAGGACAGACCGTGAATGCTCACTGGCAGAGTTACAACCCTTGCACCCAACCATCCACCCAAATTATGAAGTTATCCATTTAAACAATGCTTTACCAGTTCTTGCTGCACAATTAGAAGTATTGATTTCCAGGATAGCATTGGTTTTCTCGTCATGGGTAGTATAGCGAACCACATTTTTCTTCATAGGAAAGTAATGACAAGTAGTTTGGTTCTTTTGTAGAATGGCTGTAAGATAAGATAACAGCCTGGCACGTATCTATCTATCTATCTCTTGTCTGACACTTTCATCCCTTGCAAGGTGGCCATGAACCAACCTCCCCAGGGAGGTTTGTTCACTGTTTTTTTTAACTGTATTTGCTTTTTATTAGGAGTGGGTCGCTGGCCCTCCTATAATATATTCTGATTATTCTATTCCATGAGTTTCTTCACTCTCTGACATCAAGAAGTTTTCTAATGTGGCATCAAGGGGATCGTCACAGTCCTCTTCATCATCAATTACATCAGAGTTTGAACATGACAGCCCCTTGCAAGAAACACATATCACAGAGCATTTTAATCCTGCCTTTCTACAGCTGCAGGTGGCAGTCATGCAACCTTTAGCACATTTGCATGACACAATGTTGAGTAGGTCTGGTGGAGCTGGGTCTTTATCTGTAGTGACTGGAACCAATCCTTTTGTAGTTGCATTCCAACCCCAATTTGTTGGAGACAAGTCATTTCCCAACCACTTCTGCACTTGGTGATATGTACGTAAGGAATGAAATCGAGCAGCTGCATCTGTAGGAGGCAGAGAAGCCAAAGTGAATTTACTCTTAATGAGTGACTGAGCATAGCACACATATCTCAAATCAGAAAGGGATTCACATTCATTATGCCCATATAAGTGAAGAATGAAATTCTTTCCTGCTTCAGCAATCTTTGCAGATTCAGCAGATGGTTCTTTAAAGACAGCAACAAGATCTTTTAATTCTTCATGTTTTTCCATAAGCCTTATGAACTTAAGTTTTCCCTGTCTAAAAAAGGCAGAAGTAGTGTCGGACCCACTAAATGCATGTAAGAAGAGAATGTTGTCCTTGATGACTGATCCATATTTCATGGAGGTTGGTGTGTACAGCTTGCTTTCTGTATTTCCTCTGCCTGGTTTTAAGATGTATATATTTGTCCTTGATCCAACCAAGGCTGTAAGGATGATTAAGAGGTCTACATCTTCTCCTACGATTGTTACTGATTCAGCCATGGTAGATTCTTCAATAGCAGTAGCAACAATCAATCTGTCTGCATCTTCAGTAGCCTGTTTTACTGTATAACCCTCATTGATCAGTCTAGTGGTGAGCATTGTAATAAGCCGGCTCTTATTTCTCTCATTTGAAAGAAACCTGGTTTGACTTGTTGTTACGGGCATTGTTTCATCAAACATTGTGTCTGTGGTAGAACAAATCATTCGCCGAGCACGCTCAGCACATTTTGTACTTTTGTCTGCTAGATTTTCTGGATATCCATCAAATATAACAATGTCATTTCTCTTGTAGTGGTTCTTTACATATTCAGTGTACCTCTTTAGAATGGCTGAAATCATCTCTCCTTTTAGCCAAACAACTCGATGCATCAGAAATCCTCCATCAATAACAAAAACCGTATCTCCAACAATTCCTGTGTCACTAAGAGGTGCAAATAGTTCATACATCACGGATTTCTTGGTTTTGCGCATTCCTATCTCATCAAAGATGGACAAGGGATATGGAGCTAGTTCATACTCAAAGTTAAGTTTGAATACATAGTTCATGTGAGTTCTTGGTGAATGAAATTCTTCTAAATAACATCTCACTTTCAACTGGACATACAACATTTCGTATTTTTACTCCTGTCATGGCAGCTCCTATGGGTTTGACTATTCAAATATTATCGTACTCCTAGCACCAAAACGGTGCAATAAATAGAAAAAATGAATAAAGGAGATTTTATAGGAAATTTTATGAAGATTATTTTTTGTATCAGTAAACTTTCAGCTAAATTCAGTCCTAAGCGAGATATTTGCAAAAAACTGTTTTTCGCCGCCATTTTTCCAAGATGGCGGCCAAATCCGTGGCGGTAGAGGGGTGCAAAATTAATATGTTATTAAGTACCCTATTACAAAGATAATGAAGCTTGTTCCAGCTTTCCATGAATTTTTTCCTTATTCGGCCTTTTTTCCTCCCCTATTGACTGGCCTATGGCTGTTTGAGCCGATCCTGAGACTGACCAGCCGCAGCCAGCCAGCCACTGGCCAGCACAACTCTGTCTACTCTCTTAACAGTCTAACCAGATCATGTCATGTTTTGGACATGTCCTCACGGATGTTGCACAAAGAAACATGACAGTAGCTTCAAATGAAAGTATCAGAAAAGGCTGTGGATGATCCATGTATGTATGTGAAGTGATTCTTTGAAAAACGGGCATATGTTTCAAATATTTCCTTGACTGCCACTTCCTATAGTTGGTGATTTTTGTCCCTTTTAATAGGTTTTCTTTAGTTCATTTGAGTATTTGGAGGGGCCCAAGACTACCCACATGCTGTCCTCATGATTGCCCATCAACCCAGACTCCAGCGAAACTCTCTAAAGAGGATCAAGTGAAGTTCGGGAGGGGGGGATTCGTCAAGCAAGATGGCGGCAATATAAAACAGTTGCCTGCGCCACCAATTGGCTGGAACCATCCAAAAGAGTAAAGATGAGGGCATATGCTGTAGCTGAGCATGGCCGCAGTGCTCATCTCCGTAACATTGGCCCTTGAGCCATTGGTGGGAAGAGCCCATCACCCCGGGACAGGGTCAGCGTGACATCCGGGTTACCACAGTGTACCTTCCCCGGGCTTCCCCAGGTTCCCATTTATCCACCAGCCCAAAATGGAAGATGACCAGCTGGGTGAGCTCCACGCTGACTGCCCAGGTTGGGATTCGAACCCAGGGCCGCGGAGTCATTGTTAGGCACGCACCACTAGACCATGGAGGCACAAAAAAAAATATCCACGGGGTGAGAAACTTGCTATATGAGGATAGACTTAAGGTGGAAAGTCATTTTTACGGTTGAAAAAATCATTTTTTTGAAAATTTCCATATGAACTTGCGCGGCTCGTGCGGAGGTACTGCGCCGCACTGCCAAGCGTTAGAGCGTCATGGTGGCCTTTAATTAAATACCTACTACCCTACGCACGGGGGATTTAAACATATACTGTCACTTCTCTTTGTGTATCTTCAATTTGCATCCTCTTTTTCCGATTTTTTTCGTGATTATATGTAATTATGGTACTGTATGATAGTCTCTCCACATCTCCACGCGAGAAGAGTGAGTGAGTAGCGGGGAGGCAGAGTATTGATTTTGTGGCGCGGGAGGGTACACACGCTCCGCCCTCACACGTGCATTTCTCCTTGGCCTGCTTATACCGTCTTCCAGTGGATTTTCAGACACTATGGGGAAGCGGAAAGCTGTGGCTACATCAAAATAAAGCAAAGTTTGCTGGCCTAAAAAGGGTAAGATTTATGTCTCGGCTCATAATACTTGAGCACAACTTGGGATATGAGGCAAATAGATACATTGCCTATACAGGCTTCCCTTCAACTCCTGAGGCAACAATAACAAGAAAACAAATGGATAAAGCCAGGATTTCTCCACACCAACCAAAAAAGAAGAGACATGAAAGAAAAAGTCGCTAGTCTGCAAATTATCAGCCAGGTGGCCTTGATGCATAAACCTGGCGACAATGAATGAGTTGGGTGGCGCCCAATGATACCCTCCCCTCTGAGGGATTGATATTTTGTCTTTTAGAATACATTGTGCATTCCTACATGTATTATAAGAGACAAAAGGGGACCAGGTGCCTAAATCTACTTAGAGGAAAAGCAATTGTGAGCACACCCTCCCCGTAGAAGTGACCTGAGATGACCTGAAAGAGCTTCTTTGAAATCTGACCTCTTGAACATTACCAGAGGAGTAAGATAAGGAACGAGACAGTTGTGTTGTGCTAGAAAACATCTCTGTACCATACATTGTCACCTAAACATAAAAGTGCGTTTTTCTCAAAATGAAAATTTTAATGTAAAGAATTATATATCTCGACCAGTATTTGGACGATTTTTTTTTTCAGCATAATACTCAGAAAATAATTATCTACAAAACTGCATATTGAGATTTGGTAATGTCGAGGTTTGTAGGATCTGTGATTTTTTTTTCGATAGTTTTTACAGAAAAAAAAATTACCGCTTGAATTGATTTTGTTTTGTGCACTTATTATTTGCGATATACAAATGATAATATGTAGTATTGTTCCTTTGGGTGTCATTTAACCCGGCAGCGTCGGTGGACCCATTTTTGGGCTCCCGCGAGTCGGTCCGCTGAAACGGCGGACCCAGTTTTGGGCTCAGCTCAAAACACCTAATTCGAGCTAATTGTAGGCGGTGGCAGAGAGCAGCCCACCATGCATGAACTGGGTCATTGTGGTGGGTGATTGATCTTGAGGTGGGCTTATTTGTCATAGGTAGTGCTGTAAGGTCATGGCAGACTGAATTAGCTATCCATACAGTAATCACTTGTCAAATCCTCTAAAGTAGACAACAAGTGACTCTCGGCTAGATGCCACGTGTCACGAGACTGTTTATTTTGTAACAAACACCACCCAACAAGAATGGAGTTTGAGTATAAGTAAATATTTTTAACGGCTTTATGATCATGAGAGGAGTACTCTGATGTACGGTCCATGCTCTTTTCTTAGTCTCAAAATGCAGTGTAAGGTTACCGTTTCTCGGGCACTTCTCGGCTTTCCCATAGCCGAAGCCCGAGGGTTAAATCTTAGATAAAGGATAATAATTTTTTTGAGCATGTGTACAACTTAAAAAAAAAAATCCTTCAATTTTTATGAAAATTATATCAGGGGTACCTCACAGTCTAGTGTTTAAACTGTAAAAAAATCATTAGTCTAGACGAAAAATTACGCCCACAGGAGATCAAAATGTTC
>NW_026110701.1:0-25000 GCF_024679095.1 Eriocheir sinensis
AAAACAAAGGAGACGATTGATGCCTTTCACGCCGAATAGAAATGCTGACTAAAATAAACTAGATGTGATATTAAACTCAAAACCGACACAATGCTCTACCTTTTTACTTCACCTTTGAGAATAATGATATCTCTGCTTTCTTACACAATATCACACTGACACTATTTTTGACCCTTCTTTAAACTGAGCGAATAACGATATATAGAGTGACTACCAACTTATTTTCTTACATAATATCTCCGGGCAACTACAAACAATCCCTTACTGATACTGTTCTGCGATGACTATGTATATAACAGCGAAGATAGAAAAAGGTAAGGTATTCAAATCTTTACATAACAGCAACAAGAATAAACATCCCACACAATCGTTGATCCCCAGGCACACGTATTCCTCACTGAAATCATTCTACTTTGACTACTTTACATAACAGTGAAGGTAGAAAAAAGGTAAGGTATTTGAATCCTTACACAACAGCAATAGGACTGAAACTCACTACGGAAGAAGTGGAATCTCTAGGTATACGTGTTCCATTTCCATTCTAATTAACTATAAGGTGATTTAAATACAATGAAAAGGTGAAAGAAAGTGAAAGAAGGTGAAAGAGAAAAAGGGAGAGGTATCTGAATCTTGACACAATAGCAATATAAATAAAACTCACTACAGAGGAATTTAAACCTATAGCCACACGTGTTCCTTTCCCATTCCAATTCCATATAAGCTGATTTACATACGAAGCAAAGGCAAAAAAAAAAAAGGGGGGGGAGGAAGAAAGTTTAAGAAAGGAAAGGTAGTTTAATATATACGAAACATTAATACCAATCAAACTAAAGACGGAAAATTTAAAATCTCTACCCACACGTTTTCCTTTCCCATTATAATTCCATGCCGACTGTTTTAAATACGACGCAGATAAAAGGTACGACAGGTAAGCTCCGTACACCTGAGCGTTAATATTTAAGGTACGGTCACGCGCGTCTACGAGGAGATAAAATAGATGAGTGTGATGGTAGGAAAAAATTGACTGTGTGTTTTATGGTCAGGATGGAGATAAAAACTGGTGTGTGTGTGTGTGTGTGTGTGTGTGTGTGTGTGTGTGTGTGTGTGTGTGTGTGTGTGTGTGTGTGTGTGTGTGTGTGTGTGTGTGTGTGTGTGTGTGTGATAACGGTGATGTCCTTTCTTTTCCTTCCTCCTCCTCCTCCTCCTCCTCCTCTTTGTGTTTCTTTCTTCTTCTTCTTCTTCTTCTTCTTCTTCTTCTTCTTCTTCTTCTTCTTCTTCTTCTTCTTCTTCGTCTTCTTCTTCTTCTTCTTCTTCTCCTCCTCCTCCTCCTCCTCCTTCCCCCCCCGTTTCCGCTCCGCCCATCGTCATCTCACGCACAGACAGACGCGGAATCTTTCTACTTTCACAATTAATTCAGGAAAAAAACACAAAAGGAAAAGAAAAATGTGAAGAAAAGGTAAAAATCGACAAAGGAACAACATTATGAAATTGCTAAATCACCGGCGTTTAAAAAAAAAAAAAGTTATATTTTAAAAAGTAATTGTTGAAAATATTGGACACTTACTATTAACTAATCTCTCTCTCTCTCTCTCTCTCTCTCTCTCTCTCTCTCTCTCTCTCTCTCTCTCTCTCTCTCTCTCTCTCTCTCTCTCTCTCTCTCTCTCTCTCTCTCTCTCTCTCTCTCTCTCTCTCTCTCTCTCTCTCTCTCTCTCTCTCTCCTTATTCCTTCCCTCACTCTCTCCCTCTCCTTTTTCCTTTCCTTTTCCTTCCCTTTTTCCCTCTTCATTTCCCCTCATCTTTTTCCCTCTTCTTTTTCCATCTCCTTCTCACTCTCACTCTCTCTCTCTCTCTCTCTCTCTCTCTCTCTCTCTCTCTCTCTCTCTCTCTCTCTCTCTCTCTCTCAGACATCAAGATTTTAGTTGTTGTTGTTGCGCTCTCTCTCTCTCTCTCTCTCTCTCTCTCTCTCTCTCTCTCTCTCTCTCTCTCTCTCTCTCTCTCTCTCTCTCTCTCTCTCTCTCTCTCTCTCTCTCTCTCTCTCTCTCTCTCTCTCTCTCTCTCTCTCTCTCTCTCTCTCTCTCTCTCTCTCTCTCTCTCTCTCTCTATCTCTATCTCTCTCTCTCTCTCTCTCTCTCTCTCTCTCTCTCTCTCTCTCTCTCTCTCTCTCTCTCTCTCTCTCTCTCTCTCTCTCTCTCTCTCTCTCTCTCTCTCTCTCTCAGACATCAAGATTTTAGTTGTTGTTGTTGCTCTCTCTCTCTCTCTCTCTCTCTCTCTCTCAAAACTATAATAAATATTGGAAAACTTTAGAGCGAAGCATAAAAGTGGGTCGAGAGAGGACATCTTAACCGGTTTAATTACTACTTTACTACGAGTTTTTGTAGTTGTAGTTGTAATAGTAGTAGTAGTAGTAGTAGTAGTAGTAGTAGTAGTAGTAGTAGTAGTAGTAGTAGTAGTAGTAGTAGTCGTCGTCGTCGTCGTCGTCGTCGTCGTCGTCGTCGTCGTCGTCGTCGTCGTCGTCGTCGTCGTCGTAGTAGTAGTAGTAGTAGTAGTAGTAGAAGTAAAAGAAGAAGAAGAAGAAGCGGAAAAGAAGGAGAAGAAGAAGAAGAAGAAGGAAAAGAAGAAAGAGCAGATAAACAAGATTAAGAACAACAAGAACAAGAAAAAATAATAATAACAACAAAAAGAAAAAGTAAAATCAGTCACAGAACCTTTTTAACCAACTATCTACTCTTCTTCTTCTCTCAGCCCTAGACAGATCGATTACGTAAGGCCGCTCTGCCCTTAACGCCGACCTTAGCATGGCGCCCTTACACCCCTGAGGCTAGGTCATCCTACTTGTTATATAGCGTTACTGAATAAGGGTAAAGAATAAAACTGTACGAGATAAAACGCTGCAGGAAAAAAACAAGTCCCGGATAGCTCTTGTCTGATTTTTTCCTTCCTCTTTTTTTTAAGTGTTTTGTTACGAAAGACTCGTGTTGTTGATGGTTGTATAAGTTGTTTTTTGCTTTGTTTTTAATGTTTGTCAAGGGGCAGATGGTGTTTTTTTATTTACTTTGATAGCGTTAATAGTTTCAGAGCAATTGTTTCATATTTATTTCTATCGCTGGTTTTTTTTTATGTTGCTGCTCCTGTTATTAGTATTGTTATTGTTATTAGCATGATTAGAGTTGCTGTTATTTATATTACCACTATCACTACCACTACTACTACTACTACTACTACTATTATTATTACTATTGTTCACCCTTGTTTCCTTTACGCTTATCAAACCACTTTATTTTCTCCCTCAACGCCTATCACAAGACGCCGCTTTGTGACTCTTCCTCGCAAGCCTCTGCCTCGGCCACCCCCATTCCCTTTTAACTTTCTATATTATTTTCTTATGAAGCTGTCACAAACTTTCCTCGTCCTACACTATCTCTTCCTCTTCATACACTATCTCTCTTCCTCCTCCTCCTCCTCCTCCTCCTCCTCCTCCTCCTCCTCCTCTTCTCAAAACATTCCTTTCCGCCATCCAGTCAACACTCCTATTTTGCTGCATTTTTATTTTGTATTCATTTCCCGTTTCCTATGACACGTGGAGTTCAAGCGTTCAATATCCTTTTTTCTTATTCTTTATGATATCCGAGTCTGTCTGTTGGTCTCTGTCTCTAAATCTGTATGTCCCTCTGGCTGGATTTTTAGATGGCTGCTTGAATATCTGTCTGGCGAGCTGGTTGGCTGTCTGGTTGATTTGCTGGCTGGCTGGTTGTTCGTCCATCTGTCTGCGCATGTGTCTGCCTGTCTGGCTAACTGGATGGGTGTCTGGCTTTTTAGGTGTCTGTCTGCCTGCATGTCTGTCTGGCTGGCTATTTGCTTGACTGTTTGGCTGACTATTTATTGACTTTTCTCTATTTGTTTTACTGTCTGGCTGGGTGACGGAGTTTCAAGGATATTTTTTTATAACAACTTGAATTTCAGCTTTTCAATCTATCTCTCATTTTCAGGTGTCACTTTTTGTAAGTGTTCATTACGTTTCACTCTTACCTTTAAATTGAACTTCTTATTCTGTTTTTATTCTATTTTGTGTGTTTGTGTGTTTGTGTGTGTTTTTGTGTGTGTGTGTGTGCATATAGAGCGAGAGAAACACAACAAAGGAGAAACGTGACACGAACTCGGCGACAATATGTAAAAAATTATAACAATGAAAAAAAAGAAAAAGAAAAGAACATAGAAAAAGAAAGAATAAACGTTTGACACTAAAACAAAACAGACCGGATGGAGAACGTGAGTGCGTGCGCGCGTGTGTGTGTGTGTGTGTGTGTGTGTGTGTGTGTGTGTGTGTGTGTGTGTGTGTGTGTGTGTGTGTAGCCGCCGTGAAGGGCAAACCGGCACAGACAGACAGACTGACAGAATGAGGTGGAACGAACAGCTTAAGCAAGACACCGGAACAGAAGGCGTGGCGGCGGTGGTGGTGGTGGTGGCAGTGGTGGTGGTGGTGGTGGTGGTTATATAAAAAAAAAAATAATAATAAAAACTGCCGAACTTCCGAGAAAAAAAAGTCATCACCATTACCACCACCACCACCATCATCATCAACACTATAAACACCACCACCATCACCATCACCATCAAAAACATCAGCACAGTCATTGCAACAAAATAAAAATAACAACAACAACAACACTACGGTACCATTACTACCAACCCAGCCAGCCTAGTCACTCACATAATATAAACAATTCAATAAATAATGCTAATCAAATAATAATAATAATAATAATAATAATAATAATAATAATAATAATAATAATAATAATAATAATAATAATAATAATACAAGAAGAAGAAGAAGAAGAAGAAGAAGAAGAAGAAGAAGAAGAAGAAGAAAACGACCTGACATGCAAAGAACTGAAAACGGAGCCGAACAGGAACAGGACATGATAAGTGTGCTTAGGGCGGGAAGAAAAAAAAAAAACACATAATAATAGGAAATGAATTTTAGAACGAGATATTTTTCTTGAGAGGAAGCAAAACGTCAAAGAAAAAAATAAGGTCACTCCATCACTTCGTTTTCTTTTGTTTTTTTTTGTTTTTTTTACACACGATCAAAGAAAAAAAGGAACGTTGAGCAATTCTTACATACTTACTTCCCTTTGAGCGCAGAAAAATTCGGTCGAGGAAAAATCGTCGTGTTCCAATTTTTTCCCGATTTCATATTCCAAGTGAAGTGTCAAATGCACACGAGAGAGAGAGAGAGAGAGAGAGAGAGAGAGAGAGAGAGAGAGAGAGAGAGAGAGAGAGAGAGAGAAGGGTGAGGGGAGTAAAATTCTCTCTCTCTCTCTCTCTCTCTCTCTCTCTCTCTCTCTCTCTCTCTCTCTCTCTCTCTCTCTCTCTCTCTCTCTCTCTCTCTCTCTCTCTCTCTCTCTCTCTCTCTCTCCTTCCCCGGTATTTCCTTCGGCCTATGACTTAAACTCTTTCTAGAGGAACCCATCCCGACACCTCTCCACTCGATATTGATCTCTCTTTTGGCCTCTCGTTCTGTTCTCTAATAATGAAGCAGCGTCTAGCAGGCTTTTATATTTATGTTTTGTTTCTTGCCCTTCAGCTGCCTCCTTTGCTGGAAAAAATACCCTCCTCATTTCCTTTATCTTCCCCTCTCCCCTGTCGCTCCTTCCCTAGACGGTCCCTTACAGAGTTCACACGCCGTCGTATTTTGTAACAAATCAATGAGTCCCTCCCCATGCCTTTCAAGTCCTCATCAGCCCCTTCCCGGTCGACTCTCACAAAGTTAAAGTTTGCCCGAGCGTCTACGTAATCGCAAAGGCTCATAGGAAAAAGTTTTAAGAGAGAGAGAGAGAGAGAGAGAGAGAGAGAGAGAGAGAGAGAGAGAGAGAGAGAGAGAGAGAGAGAGAGAGAGAGAGAGAGAGAGAGAGAAGGAGGGGGGGGAATGGAAGGAATTAAACAAGGGAGAATGAGAGAAAAGGAAGGGAGGGAAGGAGGAAATAAATAGAAGGAAGGTTAGAATAAAGAGGAGAAAACAGGAAGGGGATAAGAAAGGATGCAAGAAGATAAATAAAAACAAAAACAAACAAAACAAACAGGGGAAGCAGAGAGAGAGAGAGAGAGAGAGAGAGAGGAAATGTGGCCTCAATAGTTAATGTTCAGCGGAGTACAGATTTTAAGCATATCGCCGATTGCTATAAACTCTTCGTACACGCTCAAGGTTCTTTCTTTTCTCTCTCTTCCATTTCTTTCTGCTTGCTATCCTTGGGGGTGTCGAGGGCTGCTGAGGCATCACGTGGAGGCATGACCAGATGAAAAACTTGCCGCATAGAAGTCGCTGAAAGATTAAGTATTTTAGGGAGAAGTTTTACCAGCAAGTTTATGTGGAGGTTTAGCTCCTTATAAAAAGATGATGTGTTTGAAGGGATAATAAGCTTAAATGAACCCAAGTATTTTGCCTCTTCATCATTTCATCGCTTATGTATTACTCCGCAAAAGGGATTTAAATATATGAAAGTTTAACTCTTTTCAATGACGGCCTTAAGACTTGAAGCGAAAAAATAAGATACTAAATGGATAAGAATAAACTACACATGCACAGTCATTTTGGTCTCCTTTCACCATTGTCAATCCCCAAAAAATATATTTACGTAATCGAGGTAAAGAAGTTAAAGGAAGAGTTAAGTTCGTGTAGATAAATAAACAGGAAGCGAATGGAAACGAATAACCACATAACAATATAACAAATTTTTCAGGCCCCTTTTTAACGTCAGCTGATCCACTAAAACCAATTATGCTGTATAGAGAAGTTTAAGTGTAGGCCTACATAAAAATCGAGTTCGTTTTAGAAGCGCCGCAAAGGAAATGAATACAAACTGACAAAAGAACACACAAGGCTGACATCAGAATCTCCACTTTTTTCACCTACTATTAATCCACTCCCCAAAAATACCCTGTTCTGCGCCAATGGAGGCAGCGTGACCCCATTAAACCCGCGACCACTCCTCACTCAACCAAGACTAACTTCTTTCCGTTGGATCCTCGACTTTCATCTCTTCATTCACCCCCGACGAGGGACGCGTTTAGGGGAGTGAAGAGATGTCAGGAAAAGGAGTGAAGGAAATTGGGCCATGTATAAAGAGTAGTTTCAGCCTTCATGACGTTAGGAGTGCGTGTGCGTGTGCGTGTGCGTGTGTGTGTGTGTGTGGGGGGGGCAGAGGGTCAAGGGGGTTTGGCACAGTCCCGACACCAAACTTTACTATCCACGTAACGACTTGCAGAAAAGCTCCTTTTATTCTCGCACTCTCTCTCTCTCTCTCTCTCTCTCTCTCTCTCTCTCTCTCTCTCTCTCTCTCTCTCTCTCTCTCTCTCTCTCTCTCTCTCTCTCTCTCTCCTTCCCTGTATTTCTTCTCTCTCTGACTTAAACTCTTTTCTAGAGGAACCCATCCTGACACCTCTCCACTCGATATTGATCTCTCTTTGGCCTCTCGTTCTCTGTTTCTAATAATGAAGCAGCGTCTAGCAGGCTTTTTATATTTATGTTTTGTTTTTGCCCTTCAGCTGCCCTCCTTTGCTGGAAAAAAACCTCCCTTCATTTCTTTATCTTCCCACTCTCCCTGTCGCCCTTCCCTAGACGGTCCCCTTACAGAGTTCACACGCTGTCGTATTTTAGCAACAAATCCAATGAGTCCCTCCCCATGCCTTCAAGTCCCTCATCAGCCCTTCCCGGTCGACTCTCACAGTTGAAGTTTGCCTGAGGTTCACGTAATCGCAAAAATTAAAGAAGGGAAGGAGAGAAAAGTAGAATAAAGGAAATAGAAGGGATAAGAAAGGATGTAAGAAAGATAAATAAAACAAAATAAACAAACAAAAGCAGAGAGAGAGAAAAATGTGGCCTTGTAGTTAATGTTCATGGAGTACAGTTTTTAAGCATATCGTCGGTGCTATAAACTCTTTCGTACACGCTCAAGGTTCTTTCTTTTTCTCTTCCATTTCTTTTTCTTGTTATCCTGGGGTGTCGGAGGCTGAGGCATCACGTGGAGGGCATGACCAGATGAAAAACTTGCTGCAGAAGTCGTAGAAGATTAGTATTTTAGAGAAGTTTCTGGCAATTTTATGTGGGAAGTTTAGCTCTTATAAAAGATGATGTTTTGAAGGGATAATAAGCAAATGAACTAAGTGGCTGCCTCTTCATCATTTCATCGCTTATGTATTACCCGCAAAAGTTTAAGAATATATGAAAGTTTAACTCTTTTCAATGACCTTAAGACTTGAAGTGAAAAAAATAATTACTAAAATGGATAAGAATAAACTACACATGCACAAGTCATTTTGGTCTCCTTTTCACCATTGTCAATCCCTAAAAATATGTGTGTTACGTAATCGAGGTAAAGTTAAAGGAAAGTTAAGTTCGTAGATAAACAGGAAGCGAATGGAAACGAATAACCACATAACAATATAACAAATTTTTCAAACCCTTTAACGTCGACTGATCCACTAAACCAATTATGCTGTATAGAAGTTTTAATGTAGGCCTACATAAAATCGAGTTCGTTTAGAAGCGCTGCAAGGAAATGAATACAAACGACAAGAACCACACAACTGACATCGGAATCTCCTTTTTTTTCACCTACTATTAATCCCTCCCCAAAATACCTGTTCTGTATAATGGAGGCAGCGTGACCCATTAAACCCAAGGAACTCCTCACTCAACCAAGACTAACTTCTTCCGTTGATCTCGACTTTCATCTCTTCATTCACCCTGACGAGGACGCGTGTTTGGGAAGTGAAGAGATGTCGAGAAGGGTAAGAGGGCCATGTATAAGAGTAGTTTGGCTTCATGATTAGGAGTGTGTGCGTGTGCGTGTGCGGTGTGTGTGTGTGTGTGGGGGCAGAGGTCAAGGGGTTTACAGTCCTGACGCAACTTTACTATCCACGTAACGACTTGCGAAAGCTCCCTTTTTACTCTCTCTCTCTCTCTCTCTCTCTTTTCTTTCCTCTCCTTTCCCTCTCCCTACCTTATCTCTCTCCTCCCTAACCCCCACCTTCCCCCCTTCCTCTCACTCACCTACAATCTCACCCACTTCTCCGTCTCCTTATCCCCTTATCCTCTAACCTTGCCACTCCTCTAACTCTTCTTAGAACAGTGACTATATGGACTTTGTTTTCATATTTGTTTCTTTTTTTTATGCCTTGAACTGACTCCTTTGCTGTAAAATAAAATAAAATAATAAACATTCCTACGCTGCTCGCTCATAATTCCTGGGAAAATCTTCACCCACAACCACGCGCCCCTGTAATGATGTGGAGACATGGTGACGGATTTGTGTAGCTGACAGTTTCTACCTCTCCCACCCTACCTACCTACCCTATCACGCCGCCTACCTGTCCACCTGTTTATCTAACCTACCCTTACCTACCATAACCTTTCCTCATCTTACCCACCTGGCATAACTTATGATTCCCCCAACCTCTCATTAAACTCATCACCCCTCCACCAAATTTAACCTAACCTTACCTACAATAGCCTCCCCTCATCTTGTCTACATGCCTTTAACTTAGCTAATCCTCCTACCTATCATTAAACACATCACCCTCCACCAAATTTAACCTAACCTTACCTATCATACCTTTCCTCATCTTACCTACCTGTCATAACTTATCTAATCCCCCTACCTCTCATTAAACACATCACCCTCCACCAAATTTAATCCATACCTATCATAACTCTTCTCACATTACCTGCTTACCTCTTCACCCACCTATTTCTGCTGCCTCACCCTACCATCCCTAATACATTACCTGTCCACTAAGTTAACCTTACTTACCTAACATCCCCAACCTATTCCTAACATATCCACTGACCACCAAACCTAACCTAACCTAACCAATCATAATCTTTTCTTCATATACCTACCTACCTACCTCACCCACTCTCACCCATCCACCTATCGAGCCTTCCGTGCCTGCCTAATCACCCCCGGCAAGGTACACGCCCAATTACTCCCCCCATCAGGTCATCATTCTGTCACTCCTGCAGCTTCAGCGGCCACAGTCATTGGGTGGTTAGGCGAGGCCAAGGGCCCCTATTTACGCCTCCAGGTGACAAGATTGAGGTGGATGATTAACTTGTTACTGACATGTACACACACACACACACACACACACACACACTCACACTCACAC
Organism: Eriocheir sinensis; assembly: GCF_024679095.1. NCBI lineage: Eukaryota > Metazoa > Arthropoda > Malacostraca > Decapoda > Varunidae > Eriocheir > Eriocheir sinensis. The sequence goes on from NW_026110701.1 coordinate 10,171, forward strand.
ACACACACACACACACACACACACACACACACACACACACAGACGTAACCTTTTCTCACTTGCATGAATATTAAGTTGTTTTTTTTACGTAACACTTATTTTTAGTTTAGTTTATCTTTGGATACTAAAATTAAAGTGCAGGACTGTAAACAAACGAGAACAAACTACAATTCAAACAATACATACAAACAAAAACGAACAAACAAAAACTCGCTCTTCCCTTCACCTTCGGGCAAACACACTAAAAACAAACCGACTTATCAGACCCAACCTCATCGTCCTTCACATTCACCCACTTCTCTGTCCCTTCCTAACCTAACACTTTCACCTAATCACCAAACTCCCAATCCACCCACCTAACCTAACCCTTTTCACCTTAACTCTAACCTCCTTTCACCTAACCTAATCCCAACCGTTCTAACCTTTCACCTAATCACCTCACCTAACCTAACCTAACCTAACCCTTTCACCTAACCACCTAATCTAACCTAGCCTAACCTAACCCTTTCACCTAACCCAACTTGACAACCTAACTTAACCATCTAACCTAACCTTCTGCAACAGTGAACCAACTAACCAGACCAAACAACCTAAACTAATTCCATCATCTAACAACCTAAGATAACCCCATCACCTAACAACCTGACCTAACTGAACCTACCTTCACAACCTAACCTACCTAACCTCACCTAACCCTACGCTCTCCACCCACCCCATTTACCTAACCTAACAACCTGCTTCATCTTTTCGTCACAACCTTGCACTACCTACCTGTCTTCTCTGTCCCTCTCTCCCTGCCCCCTTCATTCCCACGTATTCCTATCTCTATCTCCAACCAACCAGGTCTCTGCTATTATCCTCCTCCCCCACCCCTTCCTTTACTACCATTATATATTTTAACTCCTTTGTTCCCTCTCTCTCAATCCACTCCCCAAATCAATATCACCTTAGTCAACTCCCCATCCCTTAATGGCTCCTCCTCTTGTACCCTTTCCCCACACCCCTAACGCCTTGTACCTCTCCCCCTCCGATCCCCTTTCGTCCATCCTTCTTGTTCTCTCTCCCATCATTGCTCTTTGTCTCCCCTCTTCTCCTCTTTCAACCTCTTTTTCTCCTCTCTCTTTCGTCCCCTTCTTTGTCTCTCTCTAATCTTGTTCCTGACGTCCTCTCCCCATTCACTCTCTTCCCACGTGCTCCCCTTTGGCCTTCTGTCCCTCCTGCCTCCCCAACTGATTCTGTCCCTTCTCCTCTCCCCAATACCATCCAGTTCAGTTGGTTGTCCGGTCCTGCCTGTGACGCCAACACACCAACCACCAGTATCAAGGTCACTCTTCTTTCTGCCTGTCCTGTCCATGGCCAACCTGTCTCTCACTTTCCGTAGTACCTGATAAACCTCCTAGCAACGTTACCTGCCTGTGTGTGTCTCTCTGAATGATATGCCTTCGTCACTCTCCCTTCCTTCCTCTTCATCCCACTCTCTCACTTTTGCATCCCTTCCTCTTTATCCCACCCTCTTTCCTGCACTTTTTTTCTCTATTCTGATAACCTCCTACCAACGTTACCTGTCTGTGTGTGTTTTCCTCCTTTCCTTCCTCCTCATCCCACTCTCTCCTTACTTTGCATCCTTCCTCTTCATCCCACTCTCCTCTCTCTCCTGCATTCTTTTCTCTCTTCTGATAACTTCACACAACGTTACCTCCTTCTCCTTCTCCTCATTTTCTAAACACTGAATGACTTATACCCTTGTCATTCTACCTTTTCCTGCCTTCTAGTTCATCTCTCACCTCCTCCATCCAGCTTCCTCCTCTCCTCCTGATAACTTCCTGAGAAACGTTACCTTATTCTGTCAATGTGTCTCCTCTAAACGTTGAATGACTTACTCTCTTGTCACTCATTCCACTTCCTTCCTCCTCGTCCCTCTCTCTCTCCTCTCCCTATTTCCTTCCCTCTGCCCCTGATAACCTTACAGCAACGTTTTTTTATTTTATTTTACAGCAAAGGAGACAGCACAAGCACAAAAAAGGATATAAAAAGCCTGCTACTTGCTGCTCCTGTAAAGAATCCGAAGAGGTGGCTGAAAGAGCAGTCAATTACGTGAGAAGAGGTGTCCTGATACCTCCTGATACCTCCTTTCTCTCCCCTTTAAAGGCCCTCTACATACCCCTTTTCCCTCCTCCTCGTCCCTCTCTCTCTCCATCCATCCTCCTGCTTTCCTTCCCTCTCTCTCCTCCTCCTGTCACAGCCCAGCACCATCATAAAGTTGTGACAAGACATCTTCTCCGAGCCTCGACGAGTTGGCGCGCAGTACGAACAACTCCTGGACCTGCTGACAAAGTTAGCTGAGAACGTTTGTTGTGCGCCATAAAGCAACGAGAATGAGCAGTAAAACGTCAGCAAACACACATACTCACACACACACACACACACACACACACACACACACACACACACACACACACACATAAAGCACGAAATGGTGAGTGATATCTATAAATTCAGTTAACGGGTAAAAGAAATGTAATGGAAGTTGAATTGCTAGAAGGGAATACTGTGAAACCTGCAGGGCTAAAAGTTATAGATGTATTTCAAAGTTGAGGAGTCAAAAGTGAAATGAGTCCGAGCCAACGAGTTAGAAAATGAAACAAACCGAAGCGTACATTTACAAGTTAAATATCGACTCTCTTATCATAGCCTTCGCGTTAGAAATCAAATGCTTCACCAGGCAAAATAATAATATGCAGGTATAAACGCATTGAATTACAAACACAGTCATTTTCACTACAAAAAATACAAAAGGGATAAATAAATATACATCAATTCATATCTACTTACACATACATGCATACAAACATACATACACTAAACCAACACAAACATATATACATACATTCATGCATTCACCCTACACACATACAAATATACATACACATACATTATACAACACTAACAAATAAATACACACACACACACACACACACACACACACACACACACACACACACATACACTATACAACTGCAACCTGAGTCCATCCTGGTGTGTGACCTTTCAACGCTGCTATATGCACGAACTGCAAGAAATCATTATACCTGACACTCCACAAGGACCCTGCATAACAATCAGGCGAACCTCTCACTCCCCAAGCAGAATCAGGTGGAGGTGTTCTGGCAGATGCTCACACACATACACACACACACACACACACACACACACACATACACGCGCGCCCTCTACCTGGCTCTTCTCCATTGCGGGTTCTTGCGTCAACAGGTGAGCATGCCCAGGTGAAACAAGTTGAACTGAGAAGCCACAGGTAAAAGACCTATGCAACAAGTCGAGCTCTCTCTGCCCTTATCTAAAAACTTCCTACAACATATAAAAAAAAATCGTTCAGTTCAGAAGATTAACACAACTCTACTAATTACAACAGGCCGGTGACAAGTGACTATTATTTCACGTCGACACTGAACAATAAACAACGAAGTAAATTCATACCTGCGCTCTGGGACAGAACTGATGCTGTTTTATTTTCCCTATTCTGACTACTTGCAAATTTCATCCCTTTGCTAATTTCTCACTACCTCACACACGCACTTATATTTTTCCCTCGACCAGCCAACACGAGAAAAAAAAAACAGATACAAAACAAAATAAGAAAAACGTTACTCTCACTATTTTTTTCCACAACCACAAAGCTTAGTTCGAATGTATCCACTCAGTCCATTAGGTTGCCACAAAGCTACAAACAAGGATGCAAATAATACTGGTAATTCGCTATAATACTCTCCACCACCACCACCACCACCGGGCTTAGTGAGAGTATATCCAGTCGGTCCATTAGGTCACGGTGGAGCTACAAACGAGAGTACAAATAATAATGATAATTCACTCATTTCCCGACATAAGCGACCGACACAGCACTTACATAATACGACTCGATCCGATTATGTAGCATCCAACTCTCCACCCGTTACCACCAATGCCACAAACTTTACCGGCTACAGACCTCCCCCCCTCATTCCCACACACAAACACACACACAGGTACACACACACCCCTACACACTCCCCTTCCCCTTTTTTTACCTCCCTCCCCTCTTCACCATTGACCACCACCACTATCAACCTTGGCTATTAGAGGTATATGATTTTACACAAGGTTGGGCTAGTAGACTTATAAACTTATAGACGAGACACGCAAGGAATACTAGAGAGAGCGAGAGAGAGAGAGAGAATATGTGTGTTCCAGTGTCTGGGAACGACACGTTTCTATGATTCTCACTGCTACTGCTCCTCCTCCTCCTCCTCCTCCTCCTCCTCTTCCTCTTCCTCCTCTTTACAGACCCGCTCACCTTGCATGCCCCCCGCCGCACCTCTCTTTTACCTGTTAACGAGCCCAATCGCCTCCTAATCCCTATAAAGCGACTCCATCCCGATCCTTCCCAATTCCTCCAACCTTCATCACTATCAAGGTAACACCGATTATTACCTATCAATATCAAGGTGGCACTAATTACCTGGGTCTTTAAACAGGTGTAAGTTACGTTGGCACCTGTTCTTGTTAGTTTTTTGTGGGATAGTAGTAGTAGTAGTAGTAGTAGTAGTAGTAGTAATTTCTTTCCATCTATACTCGAATTTCGTACATACTTGCATAATATTATAAAATTTTGTTGGTCTTGATATATTTCCGAGTGTCTTCAATATTCCATCTATGTGTCTACGTATCTATCTATCTATCTATCTATTAGACTACATATTTATTTACCTGTCTATCTGTCTATCATTTTATCTATCTGTCTACCTCTATATCCATTTGCACAACTTTAACAGCAATTCCAACTTTTTATTCTCCCCTTCCTCTGCCCACCTTTTTTTCCCTCTCAACCTTCTCCCCTTCTCTCGCTCTTTTCCACTTCCCTCTCCCCTCGCAAGCATCTCTTAACCCCCACATCCTCCCTCGTCAGTCACCGTGTCGTCATCCTCAGTAATGGCAGCAGCACGTCTCCTCCTCCTCCTCCTCCTCCTCCTCCTCCTCCTCCTCCTCCTCCTCCTCCTTTCGACACCTTGCTCTCTGACACCTGCATCTTGCCTCCTCATGCCGCCTTGTGTAGCCTCTTATCCATTCCCTCTGTCACCTCGCTCTCTCTGACATCTTACCCACCACCACCATCACCACCATCATCACTACCACCATCACCACCACCATCACCACCATCCTCTTTATTTCTTACTGCTTTCATTTTTCCCAGTCATGTATTATTTTCACTTCCTTGGTTTTCTGTTTCCTCTTTTCTATTTATTTACTGTTTTCTCTTTTATTATCACGTTTATCACCATTGTTTCTTTTTTTCTTCCTCGTCCTGCATTTTATTTCCTTACATTTTCAATCCCTTTTTTCTCCTCTCTCTCTATCTCCGTTTTCGTAGTGAGACTTTATCTGTTATCTCCACCTCCACTTTCACCTCCACCTCCACCTCCACCACCTCCATTATCACCCTTCTCTTCCCTCCCTCCTTCCTTCCTCCTAGTCATGCATTTCACTCCCTCGCCTTTTTTTTTCTCCATCTCTATTTTCCTCCTCCTTTTCTCACGTTTCTTTCTTCCTTTTTTTTCTTCTATCACACACTACTTTCATCATCCTTCTAGTCATGCATTTCATCTCTCTCTCTCTTTTCGTTCTTATCTACTGCCTCCATCTACACCATCTTCATCACTCTACTGTCCCTTCCTTCTTCTTATTCATTACACACTCTCTTTATTCTTCCTTTTCTTCATTTCTATTCTCCTCCTTTTTTTCTCTCTTCTCTCTCTTCCTTCTTATCTACTGCCTCCATCTACACCACTCTTTTGTCCTTTCCTTCTACTTATTCATTTCACTTCCTCATTTTTCTTCCTTTTCCCCATCTCTATTTTCCCTTTACCTATCATCGTTCTCTCATTCTCTCTCATTTTCTCTCTTTTATCCCCCTCATTTCATCACCCATCTTTCCCTTTCACTTCCTCATCTTTTTCTCTCCATCTGGATTTCCCCTTTTTTTCCCACCTTTCTCTCTCTTCGCCCTCTGACATCTTCCCTATCTACCTCCACCATCATCACTTTCTCCGCTTGCCTAATCCATTCACACCTGTAATAATCGAAAGTAACATTTCCTTCTCATATAATTCCCTTCCTTGCCTTGCCATCTCCCATCATCTCTCATCTTAATATCTCACTTCCTTCCTTCTTACCTATCATCCATCCCTTCTTCCCTTCCTCCAGCGGCTTCTTGATATCATCCCTCATCATCCATCATCATCAGCATCAGCACTATCATCATCATCATCATCATTTTCCTGTTTTATTCTTGTTCGCATATTGTTTCTTCTCACGATTTTCACTTCCTTATTCCGTTCTTTTGCTCTCTCTCTCTCTCTCTCCTGCATTGCCCAATACTCGTCCTCGCCCCTCCTTGGCCCCTGACCCGACTCCTCCTCCTCCTCCTCCTCCTCCTCCTCCTCCTCCTCCTCCTCCTCCTCCTCCTCCTCCTCTTCCTCCTCCTCCAGGCAAGCAGGGAGTCACGCCGTCTTCCTCCTCCTGACTTTTTTACGCACCTCATCAACACAACCTTCTTCGTCTTCTTCTTCTTCTTCTTCCTCCTCCTCCTCCTCCTCCTCCAGGCAAGCAGGGAGTCACGCCGTCTTCCTCCTCCTGACTTTTTTACGCACCTCATCAACACAACCTTCTTCTTCTTCCTCCTCTTCCTCCTCCTCCTCCTCCTCCTCCTCCTCCTCTTGTCGTGCAGTTGAGCTCTCCCTTTCTCTCCACACACAAATGTCAGGTCGCCCAGTGAAGCCTTTCTATATTTATATTTCTCTATTTCACTTTATTTTTCATCTATTTTTACATTTTCATTTTATTTCTTAGCACTCAGGTTGCCTCACCATCACCACTTCCATCACCATCATCATCACCAACTACAATAATCACTAAACAATCAACATAAGTGAGGTGTTTTTGATTATTATTTTATTCGTATATGTTCATTTTTTCCATATTTCCTGCTTCCCTCTCTCCCTAACTCCAACTCCTCCGTCTTCTCCTTCTTCTTCTTTTTCTCCTTCTCCTCCTCCTCCTCCTGAATGCTTTATAGCCGTCCTAACCCGTCACAAAACAAACAGACAGGCAGACAAAAACGCGGGAAAAATTAAACAACAGTTATGAAAAAGGAGGAAAAATTCTTCGTATTCATTCGGAGCATCGGTCGAACATCCTCACATCCTCCTCCTCCTCCTCCTCCTCCTCCTCTCTTTCCCTCTCCCTCCTCTTTTTCCCTCTCTCCTCTCCCTCCCCTCTAGTCCCTTTTCTCTCTCTTCTCTTTCCTTCCCATATCTTCCTATTTCCTTCCTCCCTTTCCCTTTCCCTTCTCTCCACTGCTCTCTTTCCTCCCCTTCCCCTCATTTTCCTTCATCATTCATTCCTTTTGTCCCTCTATTCCCTTCTATCTGCTCCATACCCCTCTCTTCCTTTCTTTCTTCTTCTCCCTTCTCCTATCTTTCCTTCTCCCTCCCCTCTGGTCCCTTCTTCCTTCCTCCTTCCAACACCTCCCCGACCCTTCGATATCTTCCCCTACCACTTCCTTATCTCCCCTTCCCTCTATCTCATTATCACCCCGCTCCTCCTCCTCCTTCCCGTCCTCCCTTACATTCCCCAAGAGTCAAGGCATTCTAAATTAATCTTCATATTAAGTTGCTTTATGTGTATGCAAGAGACGCCATCCTCCCCACTCCCCTCCCCTCCCCCTCCCATCCCCCCCATCTCCCCTTTATAAATGGCGGCAGGAAATTATAAAAGGCAAAAAAAATATAACTTGACAGACATCAGGATTAATTAGCGGCATAATTATTTATCCTGGGTGTAATTTTGACACTGTCTGTTTGGGGTAGGTGGAGACAGCGGGTGTGTGTGTGTGTGTGTGTGTGTGTGTGTCAAAGCAAGAGGATGACAATAGAAAATCTTAACAAAACAACAACAAAAACTTTCAAAACATTTAAATACGAAAACACAACACTGAAAACATGTCGACAAAATATAAAAACAACAAATAAATAAACAAATAAACTAACTTAGCCTTCATTCATTCATTCACTCATAACTCCTGCATCCATTTATTTATTCACAAGCAAAACGAAAACAAAAATAACACATCACGGGACGGGGAGTGAAGGTTATTTAGCGCCGTGAATCTCATTAAGAACCTGTTTGTTACCTTTAATTACCTGTCCGGTCGCGTCTGTTGCCTGGCGCCCTGACACACCTGATATTACACACCTGACAGAAGTAGTAGTAGTAGTAGTAGTAGTAGTAAGAGGGTCCACACAAACATTGCTCTTCCACACACACACACACACACACACACACACACACACACACACACACACACACACACACACACACACACGCACACGAACGCCTCCTCCGTCGCCACCTCCACATAATAATGCTGAACAAACAACTCATTTTCTATTCACCTGTACTGCTCAATCTTACTCATGTCCCTCCTCCTCCTCCTCCTCCTCCTACACTAATTCTACTCTTTCTCCTCCTCTCTCTCTCTTTTTCTCCTACTTGTTCCTTTTTAAATTCTTTTGGGTAATTTCTTTTTTTCAATTTCGTTACTGATGTTTCTCCTTTTTACAGACTTTTTATTGATCGTTCTCATTAATTTTCTTTGTTAATGTAATTTTTTATTTTACTACAATCTGTTTTCTTTCTTTCGTCCTGTCATTCTTTTTTTCTTTCTTTCTTTCTTTCTTTCTTTCTTTCTTTCTTTCTTTCTTTCTTTCTTTTCTTCTTTCTTCCTCTTCATTTCCCCACTAATGCTTGAGTGACAAATCTTGCAAGCACTATTTAATTTTTTTTCCTCCTCCTCTTCCTCCAGGGTGACGTGGTCCGGCACGTCGAGGTGGTGCCGAGGCCGAGTAACGGAGTTTCTGCGGGCTGAACTCTCTCTCTCTCTCTCTCTCGTTGTTATGTCAGTCGCGCTGCATCGCATCGCCAGTGAAAATTTCTTGTGTACTTTCCCGTTTCTCCGTCTGTCTTTTTTTTTGTCTGTTCGTCTATCTGTCTAACTGTTCTTATTAAAGTGAACGCGTCATTTTCTTTAATAAGGCAATCGACTGTATATATTAATTCAAATGAGTATGATTCAAATTCTTCACTGACTTCCAATCCTGTTAGCGGAGCCTGAAGTCCTGTTAGGCGAGGTTCAAGTCCCACTGACTGAACTTCGCCGTTTGAAAATCATGTGACGCAGGTAATGCGCGAGAAGACAGACATGGAGGACTCAGGTATAAAGTTAACAGAGGTTTGAGGTATCGTGACGGGAGTATAGGAGCAAGGAGACAGGTGTTTAGGTAGTTAAAGTGGGGCGTACAGGTGTAACTTAAGGTATTGATGGCTAGAGGCGCAAACTGGCAGGTGCTGAGGCGTAAGGGGTAGAGCAGTAGGTGTTAAGTGTGTGACAGGTGTATAACCAGGTGTGTAAATCTGAAGGTGTGACATGTGGATAACCAGGTGTAAGTCTGAAGAGTGTGACATGAGGATAACCAGGTAAGTCTGAAGGGTGTGACATGAGGATAACCAGGTGTGTAAATCTCAAGGTGTGCAGTGACGGAAATAACTGAGAGAACTTGAGGTGAAAAAGACGACAGGTGTTGAAGTGAAAAGGATATGACATGTGTATAAACAGGTGTGTAGGTCTGAAGATGTGAGATTGCAGATATTGACGACTTGAGGTGGAAGAAATGATAGGTGTAGAGGTATGAAGGGTGTGACAGGTAGACAGGTAAAGAGGGAGGAATGGTAATGAGAGGGGTGAAGGGAGAGGAAGAAGGGATGGGGTTGCAGGTGAGGCTGGTCAGACTGTCCTTCATGATCAATTGAAGACTTGAGGTTCATACTTGACAGGTGGTGATTTGCAAATGTGTGAAGTAATTGGCATTGTGAGCTCAAAGTGGAAAAAATTGACAGATATCGAGACGGCAGGTTACGAAATGACAGGTGCTCTGAGACTAAAGCGTGAGGTGGCAGATATGGTTGAGGTGGTGAGGTGCTTGACGAGGTGTTCTGAGTGTGAGAAGTGTGATCCTCCGGCAGCCTTGGGAGGAGCGAGGTAACACTTTCCCTTAACCTGGCGTGACCTCTGGCGGCTCCCTCACACACTATGCATGTCCTGGAAAAGCTTGGCTGGAGGCGACGGACGGACGAGCGAGGAGAGGAAGCAAGGAGAGGATACGAGCAGGCAAGCGATTAAGAGAGGAGACAAGCAGATACAAAGCAAGGAGAAGAGAAAGCAAGAGAGAAAACAAGTGAACAGGAAACTAAATAAACAAGAGGATAAGCAATGACAATAAAAAAGCAAGGCAGGAAAGAAGTAAGGGAGGGAATAGGTAAGGAAACAAGAAAGCAAACAACTAAACAAGAGTAAGAAAGTAAATAAACAAGTCAAGTAGGAAGTGTTGCAAGAAATATACATATAAAAGTAAGGACGATAAATAGATAAGGAAACAAGAGAGTAAGCAAGTAATGAAGAGGAAACAAGAGAACAAGCAAGAAATCAAACAAGGAAATATGCAACAGGACAAACAGGAAAAGAGGATTGAGGAAATGATAAGTCAGGAAAGGACACAAAACACACACAAAAAAAACAAGTAAGCAGGAAATGAAACAAAACAAAGCAAAACAAGGAAGTCAGTAAACGCAAAGGGTTAAAAAAAACGAGAGAGGAAGTTGATGGAAGGAGCAATAACAGTAATGACGGTGAAGCAAGCGTCGCCTGAAGGGTTACTGTGTGTGTGTGTGTGTGTGTGTGAGGGGGGGCATCTGAGAGGGGAAGGGGAGGGGTATCGTAACATTTATGATATTTCTTTATGGTCTTTTTTTTAAACGCAACAAAGAACACGCTGACGGATATGATTGTAGAGATGTGTGTGTGTGTGTGTGTGTGTGTGTTTCAACGAAATTAATTACAAGAAAATGACATTAATTTAGCGACAATAAATTATTTATCAAGCGAACGCAAGCAAGCAATATAACTCGGCAAAACAATATTAAACCAACCTTCCTGAGGTCACAGGCAGCTTCACTAATATATAACTACTCCCTCAGTCGGCCCCATGTGCTATATTTCCGAACAGAAGAAATGAACACAGCGATAATTTAACCAACCTAACACTACAACAATAAATTTATCATCCTTAGAAACAAAACAAAGGATAGAATACAATAGTTACCCTTCCAACCCCCCCACACACACACTTTCTCTTATATCACATGCACAAGGACACAATAACAACAACAACAATACAAAAGCCTTTCACTATACTTTACGACAATACTGGACAAGGAGCGAGCGAGCGAGCGAGCGAGAGAGAGAGAGAGAGAGAGAGAGAGAGAGAGAGAGAGAGAGAGAGAGAGCAATAAAAACGTAAGGACATAAGGAGGCTGCAGGAGGTCATTCGTGATAAGACACAGAGCAGCTCAACACCACGTAAGTAACTAAAGAAGAAAAGGAAAGAAAAGAAAAAGAAAAGAGCAGAGCAAAGAAGAAAAGAGAAGAGTAGAAAATAAGTGAAGAGAGAGAATGCTAATAAAAAAAAAACAATTAACTATAAGCAATGTCATATTTTTTTTTCTACCAGACGCAGCACACGAAGAATAAGAGAAGCCGATGTCTATTTTCCATTCCTCTGCCATTTATTACTATCATTTCTTTTGCGCAGCGTTAAATGAAGAATGAGGAGCCGACCCTGACACCACTTTCTTCTGTCCATTCATGGCACGCCACACGCACACACACACACACGCACACACACATACCTCAACCCCCCCCACCCACCACCCAACCCCTCACGACCCCTCTCACAGCACAGGTCATCGGCACTTCGACCTTTCGCCATTCATGTGACACCCTCTGCCCCTCCCTCACCTCCCCCCCTCTACCTCTTCTCTCCACGTCCTCTAACCCACAACATACCCCCACCTTGCCACCATTCACCTGCCACCACCACTACCTCCCTCCACCACCTCTAACCACAACCACAACCGCCTTCCTCTTCCCTCACCGCCCCCCTCGACCTCTAGTCTCCACGGCCGCGCCCCCACCGCTACCCACTTCTCCAACCACCTTCATCCGCCCTCCCCCCCCCCCCCGTTCCACCACACCTCCCCCCCTTCTTCCACTACTCTCCACGTCCTCAAACCCACAACATACCCCCACCTTGCCACCCTTCACCTGCCACCACCCCTACCTCCCTCTACCACCTCTAACCATTTCTACAACCTCTTTCATCCTTTCAACTTTCGAAACAACACTCACCTGCCTGACATCTTATCAATCCACCTCTACTCTCTTCTCTACCACCTTCCACTAACCACTATTTGACATCCAGCACTTTAACCTCTTCCACCCACCACGGCCACCTAACACCAACCACCTCACTACTATCATCCACCAGCTACCACTTCATCCAAGGACCTCATTCATCCACCTCCGCAACTTGTAAGGCTTGTCACTCGCACCACCTCCATCCCCCTATCACTCAACTAACCTAATTTACCACCTCACAACTTCAATCTTACTCTGCTGTTACCACCACAACCACAGTCACACCCCCTCCCCCTCAATACCACTGACACAAACTTCCCCCACCTTTCTCCATTTCGTCAACAACTCTAACCTTTCTTTAACACCCTCTTCCTCAACCCCTAACCTCATATTCACCGGCACTCTCGCCTAACCCATCTTACAACCCTCCCCTATACTCTCAACCTGAGTTATACTGCCCCCCCCCCCCACACCCTCAGTCCAACAAGCATTTTTCTCTATCACACTTTTCCCACTGCCACTAAATCCTCCCTTACCCCCTCCCCCCCTATACCCCATCACTAAGACACTCTCACTAACTGCCCTTTGGAGCTATTCTTCAGTACCACAATATAAAACTCCTTCAAATCACCTTCTCAGCCCCCTCCCCCGTTAAAAATGACACCCCTCCCTTAAAGACTCCCAAGACAGTATTTTCCTTCCCCCTTTAGAGACCCTAAATCACCCATCTTTCCCCTTTTTTTATCCCCCATAGATGCTTCCCCATTTGTTTCCCTTCCTTCCCTCTTTCTCATTTCTTTTTTTTTCATCCTATTTTTTTTCCCTCGTTTCGTCTACCTCCTTTCATCTCTCTTCTCTGCTCCTTCAACTCCCTTTTACTTCTATTGTTTTCATAAGTTCATTTCCTTTTATTTTTCCCTCTCTTCTTTTCATTCATTTTCGTTGTCGCCTTTTTTGGTTTCCTTCCTTCCATCTCCTATTCCCCTACGTCTTCCCTCAATTTCCTCCCCCGTTTTTCGTCATTTACTTCCCCTATTCCTCTCTTCAGCCTCCCCTCCATTTTTTTCTCCCTCCCTTCCACTCTCATTTCTCTCCCTTCTCTCTTTCCATTTGTCTCCCACGATTCTCCACTCATTCCCTTCCTTTCACCATCCCTTCCCTTCCCTTCCCCTCTATTCTCCCTCATTTCACCTTCCATCACCCACTCCCTTACCACCCCTCCCCCCACCCTTCCTTTTCCCACCATTTATCATACCCTACCTTACACTGTTACCTCAAAAGCCTACCTCTCCCTCCTCCTCCTCCTCCCTTTACTTTCCCTCCCCTAAGACCCCGTGGCAACCCTTTGACACTCCCCTTCCCCTCTCCCCCATGTCCTCACCCGTGGCACCGGTATTTAGGTAACCCCGTGGGAAAGATTGGAGAGATTAACCTGGGTGACCGACGCCTCCCACGGGAAATACGAGATGATACGGGGGAGGAGGAGGAGGAGGAGGAAGAGGAGGAGGAGGAGGAGGAGGAGGAGGAGGAGGAGGAGGAGGAGGAGGAGGAGGCATGTAAGTTGAAAAGATAAGATAAGAAACAGGTATTAGTAGAAAAAAAAGACTAAAAACAAGGACGAATAAGAAACGTATAAGAAAAAGGAGGAAAAGAAAAACAGGGCGCGGAAAGATAGCAAGATAACAAGGAACAAGAATAGGTGATAAACAAAAGGAGGAGGAGGAGAAGGAAGAAGAGGAGGAGGAGGAGGAAGCGCAAGTGATAAAGGTGATGAGCGCCAATTATGCAGCGACGAAGGTTATGGTGAGTGATGACGCAACCTGCATATTAACAACAGCCATAAAACAGGAACGGTACCAGTCTTCCTCCTCCTCCTCCTCCTCCTCCTCTTCTTCTTCCTTCCTTCCTCCTCCTCCTCCTCCTCCTCTTCTTCTTCCTTCCTCCTCCTCCTCCTCTTCTTCTTCCTTCCTCCTCCTCCCCTTCCTTTTGCTGTCCTTCATCTTCCACCTTTGATTAGTTAGTGTAGCTTGTCACAAAAAGCCTCGTGAGGACCATCAAGTCTGCTGTTGTTTGTTCTTCCTTTGTGTTTCTTTGTGTTCTTCAGTCTTCTTCTTCCATATGGTTATCGTTAGTGTTCGATCAGTTTTAATTAATGTTCAGGAAAGTTCACGTTATATGCTGATGCCTATAACGTGCATAGGTCATTATCTTGCCCCAACCTTTAGTGCCGCGGGCGTATTTTTTTATAGTGTCGCCTAAAAAATATGCCAAAGACCGCTTCCCTCTTCTTTCTCTCCGTTTATTTCCTCCCCTTTCGTCAATACTCTAAGCCTACTGAGTGTTTTATCCCTCCCTTGATTAATGAAGCGATCTATTTAGGCAGCGTCCATTCATCTAACGTCTTATTCATCCTTGGGGCGCCAATACGGACCTTTCATTTATATCAATTTTGTACATAGGCGAACT